>NC_080645.1:10262500-10455000 GCF_027579445.1 Ammospiza nelsoni
GATGCTGTGTTCCCTCAGCATGAGCAAACCGTTGCTCCCAGTTCAGCCAACGAGTGAAAACCAAATAACAGAACAATACAGTTTTACAAGAATATAATGCCCAAGAAGTAGTTATGAAGCAATGGGAGGTTTTAGGAGGGTTGTTGCTACATATCATTTTGCCTCTACTCGTGTACCACACTGTTATGCAATGCTAGATACAGAGGTGAGGAAACTCCTTCAGCAGACTTATTGATTTCTGGCAAGTTGCAAGGCTATAAAAAGAAAAGAAATTGCTTTATACACTGGAAATAATGGAAGTGCAAACCACTTTCCTCTAACAGAAACCTATCCTTTGGCTGGCCTGCACAAGTAAGTGTACAGATGTTGTCATCCTCCTTAATGAAAGCATCATGGAAGCTCTTATTCTTGGAGTGAAAGTTCTTACTGTTCTTCAGACCTCCTTATGATCTGCTTTTTGAACATGAAGAATAGCCACTTACTTACTGCTTAACTGCTCAGTCTTTTGAAAATCACAAAAGAGCATATATCACGAGAGCATATATAGTAGATTTAATGAGCAATCTGAAAAAGGCCAAACAGATTTAAATGACGACATTTTTCTTGGATATGAGTTAGGATAACTTTATAAGAAAAATTGTGTTTACATTGAAAAAAACCCTTTGTATGTGCATCGTCTTGTATTCATAAATATATATATGAGTATATATGTGTATATATACGTATACACATACATATTTATTTATTTATTTAGTTGTACTGTTTTAAAGCATTGTTTACCAGGATACATAACACACTTGTAAACAGAAGAATGCAGAAGTGGATGTTATGACACACAAATTTTCTGCCTTCAATACACGTACCTTGAATACTAACTGCACTTCATGCCAACAGTTTCATTTTCACAGCTAAAACTCATGGCAAGCTCCTTTAGCTATGCTACTACTTATTTTTCCATATTAAAAAAAAAAAAATCCAAACCAGCACAACCCTCCTGCAATAAATCACACGATGTTATCTAGAGCAGACACTCATCCTGTTCCGTGTCGGGGTGAGCGCTGCTCCAGCTCCTGCCCTGGGTTTTCAGCATCACAAACCCCGGAGGACCCACCTGTTAATCCCGGGGTTTTCCACTTGTTTCACACCTGAGCTCGGAGCGAGGCCCCGCGCAGCCCGCACGGGCTCTCCGAAGCGCACAAAAAGATGTCCGTGCCTGCTGCTAGCGGGCACATTCTTGTGTTACAGAAAGGAAGGAAGGAAGAAGGCTCGGTTAAATCACACTTCCCCAAGTGCCGCTGCCCCATTGCGCATGAACCCTCCGGAGCCTCCGCACCCGGGGCCGCCCCAGCCCGGCCCGGCCCAGCCCGGCCGGCTCCGGCCCAGCACAGCGGCCCCGGTACCGGAGAGGCCTCACAGCAATCCACGCCATCAGCACAGTCCGTACAAACCACCCTGCATGGGCAACGAGGCCAAAAAACCACTCTTAGCAAAAGGGAGATTAGGGGAAAAAAGAGCTAAGCACGTAAAATGTACTTATGCGGAAAAAGAATGCCCCTTGGTATGTCTTTAAAATACAGGCTTAACATCCAGCGCAGGGAAAAAATGCACGTGGCATCACAACAAACAGCCTTGCATTGTGTAAACTTGCACTTCTGACAGTAATCCTGATTCTGCATAGTGCAGAACACATGATTAATTGCAAATATCTGCTCAATTAAATTTCAAATAGGAGCATTATCATATCTGACATGATTACTAAACTTGAGATGGGCTTATGAGTGTGCCTAAAGTTAATCCTATATGTGTTTAAATTCATTGTTGAACTGAGGACAAGATGAAGAATAATGTATTAATCCACATATCCTTTGGCCCAGATGCTTCCTTTTGGAGTTCACTTCAGTTTGGAAATTTGCTTTAAACCATCAGGATGGCTATTCTTGGGTTAAGTAATATGGAGATTATCTTTTTTTAGTAAGGTAAGTTTCCTCTTTGCCAAAGTTCAGTCACTGAAAAACCAAGCAATTTTAATGCAGCACAAATGTGTGAGGCAAGCCTCCAAAGGACCACATGGATCCTGCCCCACAAATTCCTTTAGAACAAACAATTTAAAATAATGTAAAATCAGGGCCATAAACTGATAATACTTCTCCTCTGCTTTATTCGCAACATAAAACAATGCCAACTTTAACTTGGACTTGGTCTAAATGTAGGAGTTTTGCCAAAATAGCTGTCAGAATGATGAAAAATCCCTTGCATGCAGCTACAGCCCCGCTGGCAAAAGCCCTGGACTGGATGCTGTTGTATTGGCAGAGTCCTTCAGCCACTTTAGCCTATTCCATGAGAAAAGTGATTTAAGTTACATCGAAAAGAAATCTGTGCTTGCCAATTCAGCTCTAAGGTGTAGCTGTACCAGCCAACTCTTTTAAGTGCAGACGAGGCATGGGTTCCTGGCACTACTCTCATTCCTTTAAAGCTAGATTTATGGCTTTGGTTACAATTGTGAGCAAAAACCAGGGGGGATTTCAGCATATTTCACTCATGCTGACAGTTTACAGATGTATCTAAACTTTGAATTTGGAAACAGTTAATTTATGTGTTGCCAAAAAGCAGTGTATTATTTTGTGATGTTTAATGCTATTGTCTTGCTCTTGGTAGAGTGAAAAGAAAAGAAAAAAGTACATTTTTCAGTATATTAAGTGTGACCTCTACATTCAATTATTTCAGAATAAGTAAGTTCTAGTAAAATTAACCTGGATTATTAAAAGAAATTAAATGTGTTATTATACTTACAAATCAAGGTTGTTCCACAAGACTTCTGCCTGCCTGAATAGAGGCAGCTGTTATGGTCACAGCTGGTTCCTGAGGGTGCTCCTCATGCCCAGGAGCTGTGACATCCACAGCAGGTTTGGCAGGCTGCTGCTGCTCCTCATCCTGCTCCCAGGAGCTCAGGTTTGGTGTAAACAGCAGCTCAGGTTTGGTCCAAACAGTCCTTCACTGGGACCCAGTGCTGTTAGTCTGGCAGCATTTTACTTTCCTAAGTGTCTACTTGATCAGCACATGTAAAACACACTGCAGTACACAGTGCTGTTTGCTAGCAGAATGCGTAACTAATATTTCTTTTTATATTTTCAGCTACGCTTCCAACAGTCAAATATGATGTAAAGGTTAAGCAGTTGAAAAGAAAATTTTCAAAATGGCAGCAAAGCATTCTGAGAGACAGGCAAGTGCACATACACCATCAATTTACCTTAATACTCATAAAACTGTGGTAAATTTTAATGGAAAAGCATTTTCTGTCGTTGTCAGGGATGGAAAAGGGATCCTGATGCAGTGGCTCACTCTGAGTTTGCATTCTGTGAGAGCACTGACTTTGTCAGGCACACAGACCATTGTGTTACAATGCACCTACCAGGGGATATGGGAAATGTGTGCTCTGCAATAATGCAGGGGAGAGGCAAGGTTAAAATCATAACAGTGCACTGCATAAAAGGTGGCTGTCATGTGAGTTATGTCCTCCATACCCATTTAAGATGAAATGACTCATTTAAAGAAGAATAACTGGAAAGTTTATGGCCAAACCTTGGTGAGCAGCCAAGAGATGAGCCAGCATTGTGATGCCATGTAAAGGATGCCTGCCACTATTGAAAGGCTGTGTGCTTTTGATAGTTAAAGAACCAAAAGGGATTGCTGCCCCAGTGTCAAACACTCTGCCTTGATTTATACCCTGATCTGGGCAGTTCCTATTTTCCCAATCAGACAGATAACACAAACCCTGACAGATACAATACCTAACCATAGACTACAAAGCTGGTATCAGCTGGAAAACTTAAGAGCTAAATCAATGTCATATATGAACTGCAGTTTTCTGGCAGATTTTATTGGCATTTTATCACAAGCAGAGCAAGGTCTTATTCTTGTTAAGCATGTTGCTGTAACATCCCTTTACAAAATACTCTACAGCTTCTGTCCTAAGAAGGGCAGCTTTAGGCAGCTTTGCAGTCTGTGCTGTTTTGCCATCTCAAGCCCCAAACTATTTAGCTAAACATGATTTATTTTACTAAATCATTCATTAGAACAGTAGATAATGACAAAAAGCCCTAAACAAACAAGAGGAGGCAGAAATACCTGTCATATTTATCCAAGTCCCTTTTTATCATATAACTAATATTTAGAAAATGCAGTCATATTGTCTTTGATGCTTCTACAAGAACCTTTCCTCTCTGTTTTTTTAAATGCAGCTGGATAAATACCAACCATTTCCATGTTTGAATTAGCAGAAAAAAATCATCTGTTTTGATGAATATTCTGCACTTTTGGGGCAATGCTGTGATAAATGAATACCATACTCCTATCTTGGCACAGCACAAAATTCTGTTCCATGCTATGCTATAATATGTAATTGCACAGTGTTGTGGCATTTGGAAGTGAAATTTGTTTACCATACTTCATTATTACAAAACATGTCTCTCTTAACAAGAGTGTGGTTTAAAGAAATCATTTGCTGTTTAATGGCAAATGTCTTCGTGCTGGTGTTACTGACAGGGTTTTCAACATAAAAGAGATGTAGCAGGCTCATTGTACACTGCCAAAGTCCTGTTATCACTTTACAGCTCCTTCATACTTCTAAAGGAGTATGAAGGAGCTTTGGAGTAAACAGCAGTCTGGGCCTGCCTTTCATCTGAGGTCTGGCAGTGACATGGAGCTGTGTGCAAGCCCAGTGGGTCAATAGGATTTTAACTTAGGTTAAATGTCACAAGCACTCTTCTGTCTGCAGAGTGACAGCCTTTGCCAATGGGCCATGTTGGTCATTTTTCCTACTGAATTAAGTGCATAATTACATGGAATACAGAATATTTTAAAATAGAAAAATAATTTTAAATATTAAATATTAAAATATTTTAAATATTTTAAATATTTTAAAATATTTTAAAATATTTTAAATTTTTTGTTTTGACTTATTAGGACTACTACATGTAGTCATTCCTATCAAGAAGTCTGATATTTATGTATCAATGTATCTGTCCCCTTTTCTTCTCACATATAATTATGGTGTACTTTGGCTGATACTTACAGTCATGTTCCACATGTGATTTATTTATACCCAGTGTGTAAACATAGTGAAATTTGGGATAAGAGGACTTCGAGCAGATGTGTTAATGCAGTTTGCAGTAGCACAAAGGCAGCTCCAGGAGCAGAGGCTGCAGCAGCTGTGTGTAGATAGCCACCTTGAGGATCAGCAGAGCATGACTTGGGGTTACTCTGCGCTCTTCTGCAAAATCAGGAAGGCATAAATCTTAGCATATTGTTTAATATAATCTATTTTCAATGTTATTTATTGTTTAAAAATTAAATGAGACTTTGAAATGCAATTTTTCTGTTAAAGAACTAGGGGGAATGATTAGTGTGAGCATTCATTCCACAGCAGATGGAATCTCATTGCTCCCTCGGGAGTTCCCAAAAAACTCCTGCTGGTGTCTGTGTCCTTTCCATCCTGCACATACCCAAGCAAATAAAACCCCCTGTTCTGCCCTCCCATCTTCCTGGCAAAATCCTCGGCAGTGACTCAGAGTGCTTCAGAACTTAGAAATGGGCACTCCAGCCTGATCTGGGGTGCATTGGGTCTGCTCGCTGACTGTCTCTGGATTCTGAGAGCTATAGGGAACAGGGGAACTGGAACAGCTAATGCTGAACTGCACATTACTAAATTACATAAAAACATATGTTAAGGGATTGCTACAGATGCTAAGAAACCAGGAAAGTGCTTATTTATATGCCAATATTACTGTAACCTCCTGAGGTACATGATCAAATGCTATATCCTTAAAAGACGCTTCTTTGTAGGAAGTCCACTTCTAAAAGTGCAAAACTTTGGAAATATTTTCAAATGAAATTTAAAGCACTAGTTTAGAATCCTACATGAATAAAAACATGCCTTCTTTAAAATAAATGTTTTTCTGAAATGCTGAATGTGTAAATGGAGTTTTTAAACCTAACTGTCCTGTTGAGAAACTCCCTTCTCTAGCAGAGCTCATTCTCTCATTCATAATTTAAGCAGAGCTCACTATCTATAAACAGCAGCAGATAGAACAAGTGGAGCAGTGGAAGTTGCTAAGTGGATAGAATAGCGCAGCATTCAGATGACAGGCACAATCTAAAGTAGGTCGGGTAAAGAGGAACCACATTTGGCTTTTATTACATTAAATATTCAGCAGCATTACTTAAATTTCTTGGCAGTAAAAATATTTCAGAAGCGGGTATTGAAGCCAGACCTAAGCCGGACATCCGTGAGCCGGCTGTGGGGCAGGAGCGGCCGCGGCTGCAGCGGGATGAACGCTCGGAACCACGCCGGGCTCACGGCACGGTCCGGGCTGTGCAGGGGCTGCACGGCTGGTCCGCTCCTGGCTCCCCTCAGCGCACACGGACGGCCTGCCGCTAACCCCGCCGGGGCTGCGCTCCCGGCCCGGGGAGGCTCCGGACCGCACCACGATGTCTGTGCCGCCTCTGAGAAGCGTCTGTCCCGCCCCACGTGCTGCGCGCATCGAGGACAACGACCAGCGACGCCGGCTCAGGACTCGGCGCAGGACGGGCTCGTTCGGGGCGGAGCGGCCGCGAACACCGGAGCCCTCAGGCCGCGGAGCCCTCAGGCCGCGGAGCCCTCAGGCCGCGGAGCCCTCAGGCCGCGGAGCCCTCAGGCCGCGGAGCCCTCAGGCCGCGGAGCCCTCAGGCCGCGGAGCCCTCAGGCCGCGGAGCCCTCAGGCCGCGGAGCCCTCAGGCCGCGGAGCCCTCAGGCAGCGCCGCCCCCGCGCGGGCCCGGAGCGGGGCGTGGCACGCGCACCAATACAGGCGCGCAGCGCCCGCCCCGCCCCTGGGGGCACGCGCGCGCCACCCAATTAGCGTCTCCGGTGTGCCAGAAGTCCCGCCCTCCCGCCCTGCGCGACCAATCAGCGCCCTCCAGGGGGAGCGTTCCGCCATCCGCCTCCTCCCCTGCGGCTCATACAAGCGCGATGCGCTGGAAACCCCCGAATCCGCTGGTGACTGGCGGCGCTCGTCGCCAATAGCGCTGCGCAGCCCTAGCGCCGGCGCGCTGTGATTGGCGGAGGGCGCGGCGGAGGGCCGAGGGGGCGGGCCCGCCGGGGCAGCAGGAGCGGGTGTACGGGCGCTCACTGCGCGGCCGCGGCGGCGATGGGGCAGCGCGGAGAGGGCCGGGCCGGCGCGGCTCCCGGCGCCTGAGGCCCCGGGGCGGACCCGCGGGCGGGCGGGAGGCGCGGCCCGGGCCGGGCAGGAGGAGGTGAGGAGCGAGCGGGACCGCGGGACGTCGCTGGGCGCTGTCAGGCAGCCTGCTCAGGCCGCGCTCCGGGCTGTTCCGCGGGCGGTCCCCGTGGGCCGCCGCTGCCGCCCCTGCGGTGCTGAGGGAGCCGGGCCCAGCGGCGGGGCCGGGCTAGGCCGGGGTGGCGGTGTCTCCGCTCTTGGCGGGCCCTGCTGGGCCTTTCCGCCAGCACAGCCTCGATCCCCGGGCGGCGCGTTGGCCGCTCCAGAGGAGTTTCGGGACTTTCCTGGCCCGTCCTGCGCGGAGCCGCCCGGGGCGCGGAGAAGATGCTCCGGTTGGGCGGGGGAGGATCATTGTCCTGCAGAGCTGAGCCTTGCACGGAGCCTGGCGGGTCTCAGGCCGTGCCCTGCCATGAAGCAGTCCTGAGAGAAGCGGTGAAATGCGATATTCGGTGTAATTTCGGAAGCTGAGCACACGTGTTTCTGTTTTTGGGGAGGGCTGGCCCGGGGTGTCTGCACAGCGGCCGCACTGGTGAATCTTGAACGCCACAGCATTCTGGCCTGTGGGAATGAGTCCTGTTCTTCCTCTCACGGGGATTATTTGTATCAGATTTATAACGCCGAACACAACGTGTTTTGTTTTAGGAATCATGCTACCAGTATGAACATCTTTGTATTACATTGGTTCCACCGCTGTTTGGAGTTTCTATTTCTTCCACTCATGGCTTGTATTGCCGACGTGTAATTCTGTGCACAGAGCTGCATGTAAATTTCCTTGCTCCTAGTTTTAACCTTCCCATGGAAATTGGTTTTGGGCTGTTGAAGAACAGAACTTTGCATCTTAGCAGGTTTGATTATTTTTGGTATTTAAGTGTCAGTTTTTAAAAGAAACTGTACAGTTTATTTTAGCCTTTTCATTTTATGCTCTGAATCAGAGCCACAGACGTGTGCTCATTCTGAAACTTGATAGCTGGTTTCATCATCTTAATATAGTTCATCTAGGGCTCCTGCAGGGTAGGAACAGAGGTCTTGAATTTCAGAGCAAACTTACTCTGATGAGATGTCTCTGTAGTGACAACAGTGACTCACAAGTAGAGGAATAATGGAAATTAGGGAAGCTTTGAAGTTAGGTAGCTTATGGCCTACTCCTGACAATTTTTAAAATGTTTTTTCCTGCCAAAGTATGTAGGGTTGCAGTCATAATTGTGTTTTTCCTGTTTCTCCCCGAAGTTTTGAGCATGAAAAAATTCAGGTAGTGGGTGGAATAGAAGTTTGCAGCTGAACAGGCTCTGACACTTAAATTGTCCCTGTTGGTGACCAAGTTCTCTTGGGTTTGCACAGGTCTTGTAGCTGCTGGTGTGTTGTGCAGTGCAGTGATGGCTTTGTGCTAAGGATTAAGGTGCTTGGTTCCCAAGCTGATCATACAGTGGTCTAATAGTTTGTTCTGGTCATAGTCTGCTATGACTATGCTGTTTGTTCAGCAGAGATTTTTCTTTACTCACAGAATTCCATGGAAAATGGCTGTAAGAGTAATCCTAAAATGAGTGGTGTATGTAAATGTATTTTTGATACATTGGCAAAACCTAATGTCCTTTTAAGAAGCTTTTCTGTACTCTTAAAAGAACTAATTTATCACTTGTATTGTTCTAAAAGAAGAGTATTTGGCTTTTAAAGCTGTGTGGGACAGCGGTTGTAGATAAGTTTTTAAAGGAAGGCATTTTTTAATAGTGATAATGAACTCTTTAATAAAGAAAAGCCTTTTGGTACTATAGCCAGTGGGTTTAGTAACATTTCTGTGGGTAACAGGGCTTTAAAGACTGACCACGCACCACATAAAGTTATTACATAATCTAAATGCAGCTGTTGACAAGTTTTCAGGCTGAATTCTTTACTACTAAACATGTGAAGATTGTCTTGTTGCTGCCATGGACTTGCAACCAAGATATACTTATTATAAAATAGATATGATAAAGCTTATTTAAAAAAGATAAATTTATCTTTTTTAAGCTGTTGAATAGACTTTCTTTTTTAATAGATTATTCCATGCATACTTACTAAAATTAATTATTTGTGTAAATGAAGTAGGGAAAATCGGGATCCCTGTAATGTTGGAGATACTTGTTTGCAATCTCCTGGGGATTGTGAAACTTTGTGGAGTGGCTCAAAAAAAAAAAAAAAAAAAGGAAAGTGAAGTGTATCAGCTCTATTCTTGAGAACATAAAATGGAGCTATGAAAAACAAGATAGGGTTTTTACCCTCTTGTGTGAAAAAGTAAAGGGAGAAAACTACTCAGAACTTGTATGAAACTTATTATCTGAGTAGACTTACAAAAACTAATGGTTAGTTAATCATGTTTTCATGTGGGGCAGGAGAGGGGAATCTTGCTGTGTTCATCAGTTTCCACATAAACTGTTTCAATCCCATGCTCACACTATCTTTTGTTAGTCATTAACAAACATGAAAGCCCATTTATGTGTGTCAAAGGAAAGTGAGGAAAAATACTTTTAGCTTGGGAACACATGGATGGTGTGCCAGCCTGTCCCTCAGTGAGGTGTGGAAGTGCCTGGCTCCTGCCCCTCAGGTGCTGTTACCTGGCACATGGGAACCCCTGGGAGCTGCTGCAGTGGGGAGGTGACACTGCCACCCACGTGTCACCTCTGTGCTGGGTACAGGAGCCTCACAGGGCAGCACAGCACTGTGTGAGGTCCTAGGCACTGGAAGAGGAGGCTTTGCCCAAGTTCCAGGTTGTCTCTAGCTGCTGCTTTTCTTGGGGTTTTGTTAAACTCTGTTTAAAAAGAGGAGGGAAATAATCATAGGCCTGCTGGATTTCATTGCTTTCCAATGGCTTCTGAGACTGGTTTTAGACAGGGTAGGAGAAATTGCAATAGATTTTGTGCTATTTGAATGCCATCAGAGAAAAGCTGTGGAGAAATAGGGTACCTAGGCACAAGTACAAAGATTATTTGTCTTTAGATATAAACAGTCATTGAGATTGTCCTTTAACTGAATAAAACTGTGGCATCACAGACTGGGAACAGGAGCATTTACATGACAATACATTCTGAACTTGTACACTGCCCTTTGCTGTCATCTTTAGAAGAACAAATCCTGCTAAGGTACTGCACATCTTTCTTCCTGTATCCACTGTGATCAAAACTATTGACACACATGCACAAAGAAGTATTTTCAAGTTGTTCTTTTTATTAGTTGTGAACTGTAGTTTTAAAGATGATGTTTAACTAAGATGATTGTTCCATGGTATTTTAATAACTGAAAGTATTTCTTACTTTGTTGAAGTGAATTATCTTTCTAGAATGATAAAAATAAGAGCCTCCACTTTTTTTTCTGTGAATTTCCTGTTGCAATGCTGACACAATTTGGTATATTGTATATTACTGGGACTGTCTATTTCTACTAAAGAAATGGCTGTTATAAGTTACTAAAGTTCCCATTTTGTGCTGCTCTATTTTGTCAACACAATTTTCTGCTTCACTAAATCAAAATGTTATGCAGGATGACAGATGCAGTACACTTTGTCAGAAATAAGTAGTCACTAAGCATGGGAAAAGAGCTTTATAGTGGAAAGTTTCATTAAAATGCTGTTTGTAAATAGAACAGGTTGTTTATTTATGTTCATTTGCACTTAAGTTTTCTTTTTGCTTTCACTTACATGTATTTTCTTTTTTCTGCATTTCATTATGTGTTTTCCACAACCCTTTTTTCACAGGGAACTAAAGAAGGAAATACACTGCAGTAAGGAGCAGAAATGGATAAATGGCTCTGTCCATGATCAGCAGCACAGTGGCTGTTCTGGGACTGTGGTCACTGCCTTGCATTTTGCTGAACTCTGATCTGTATGAGAAATAAGTTGGTCACAGATTTAAATTGTTTTATGTTTTACTTAAGGCTAGCTGTGCTTACCCAATTCAATTTTGTCTCTTTTTTCTTTTCTTTTTTATTCTAGGCTTCCTGCTCTGATTGTGTTTCTTTGCAAAATGAATATTGCATTGTTTCAAAAAGATTGGACCCTCCAGTAGAATTTGAAAAGATCACTGCACATAAACCAAGAGCTTATTTTTCTTGAAGACTTTTGTCCAGCTTTTAAAGTTCTAATCACAATGAATTCAGGCTTATGGAGTCAAGAAAAAGCAAGTTCATCCTTTTGGGAAGAGAGGATCTTTTACTTGCTTCTCCAAGAATGCAGTGTCATAGACAAGCAGACTCAAAAGCTCTTGAAAGTGCCCAAAGGTAGCATTGGGCAGTTTTTTCAAGACCGTTCTTCTGTGGCACACTCCAGAAATATTCCATGTAAAGGCAAGAAACTGCAGATTGGATTAAAGATTCTGGAACAACCTCATGCAATCTTGTTTGTGGATGAGAAGGATGTTATAGAAATTAATGAAAAACTAGCTGAGTTGCTTCTGGCTATTACTAACTGTGAGGAAAGATACAGTTTGTTTAAGAGCAAAAGCAGGTTAGCTAAAGGAGTGCAGATAGATATTGGCTCTCCTGTCAGAGTGCAGCTGAGATCAGGGGATGAGAAATATCCTGGAGTTGTTCGCTTCAGGGGACCCTTAATGCAAGAAAGGTCCCTCACAGGGATATACTTTGGAGTAGAGTTGCTGGTAAGTGACTTGCTAAGGGGTGGTATCTGATATACTTTATGAGGTGAGCTAACATGTGTCTTCAGTAAAAAGAGAAAGTCCTAATAATTTTTTTTCTACCCCTAAAATCCATTACTTTTAGTCTTCTCAGAAGTACTTTTATGTGAATGTGCCATATCACATCAGGCTTGTAATCTCCATGTTAAGTCAAGCTTGATGTGGTGCAGGGGCTGGCAGAAAGACTTGAACATACTCTGAGTCCTCTAGCCCAGAAAAATTTAATTCATAGAGCTGTGGAATGGTTTGGCTTGGAAGAGACCTTAAATATCATCCAGTCCCAAACCCCTTGTTAGGTCAGGGACACCTTCCACCAGACCAGGTTCCCCAGAGCTCCATCCATCCTGGCCTGGAGCACTGCCATGGATGGAGCATCCACAACTTCTCTGGGCAAAAATATGTACAGCCCTCTCATGGTGGATATTTGGCTCTCAGATTTCTGTTGAGTGCTTTGTTTGCCTGTGTCAGGATACAGTCAGTAATTGCAGGGTTGGACTTCAGGGCTGCTGTTTTTGGTGATCCCTGAAAGTCCAATGGCAACTAGTTAAAATAGGGAATGTATCTGTTCTGTGCTCCTTGTGAGATATTTCTGCAAAATTAATGCCAACCATAAGCTATTGAAGAATTAGGTTGAGGAGAGTTCTTCTCTTGTTGTAAAAGTATAATTTTCAAAGTACTCTTTAAACTTTTCCTGAACTCTTTGTAATTCCCCCTGAGAAAGAACCTCAGGGAATATCAGGCCCAAGTGTTTCTGAAAATCATCTCGCTTTATATGGCATTTAAGTGGAATTTTTGAATGCTTAGCATTATGTCTAGTATGAAGTAGTCTTGTCTTGATATGGCAAGAATTTGATGATTGAAGCAAAATTTGCACCTGAAGAAAACAAGCTTCTCTGAGTTTAAAGGCTTCTGCCTGCAGCCACTCTCTAGTCTAGTGACATCTTGCTCTTTATTCCCTGAAGATAGACAGTTTGTATATTTGCCACAGATTCAATTCTCTCAATAATGATAGTGCATCAGGCAAATTCTTAGTGCAGTTTATCCAGAACACAGGATTGTGTTACTGCTTTATTAGTAGTCTGTTTCTCACAAAATTCATGATTGGTTTTTTATCTCTTTTTTTTTCTTCATTTTCTTCTTTCTCTGACCCTTAGGAAGAAGGTCGTGGTCAGGGCTTTACTGATGGGCAGTACCAAGGCAAGCAGCTTTTCAGATGTGATGAGGATTGTGGGGTTTTTGTTGCTTTGGACAAACTGGAGCTGGTGGAAGATGATGACAATGAACTGGAAAGTGACTATGCAGCTCCAGTTGACACAATGCAGGTAGAACTTCCTCCTCTGGAGATCAACTCCAGGGTTTCTCTGAAGATAGGAGAGAGTATAGAGTATGGCACAGTTATATTCTGTGATGTCTTACCAGGAAACGAAAGTTTAGGATACGTTGTTGGAGTGGACATGGTAAGAAAATAATCTGACTTTAATAACTTCTGCATGTGTGTTAGCTAGTGAATGACATGCACGTAGAAGAAGAAACATTACCCACAAGCTACTTCAGCGGAGGCTGACCTAAAATGGGAAAGAAACACTGTGTTCAAAGATGCATTTGGTGGTAATTTTCTTGGCATCAGGTAAATGATGTTGTATTTGATGCTGAGCAGTTCAGGCAAAATACTCTGCTTACTCTGAGGAGCCTCCACTGAGCTACTTGCCATGCTAGGTGTCAGTCATGGAGTCGAGTGTTTGTCTTGTGAGACTGGCTTTGTTCTGCCTGTTAAAAAAGTAGGCTGAATGTCTTTTTCTTTTTTTAGCCATTTTTTAAAGCTTTTTTTCATGTAGCTCTTTTGTTTGATTTAGTTCTACCTTAAAAGTGTGAGTTGCAAGGACAAAAGTGATCTTTCAAGAAAATGTGAAGCTTGTAATTAAAAATTATTTCTAGCAACATGAATTTCTTAAAATGAACAGCTTTAAAATTTTTGGTATTTCAAGATTGATCTGGTTTTGTAGCTTAGATGCTTCCATTTTCTTGGTTGCATTACCTGTTTCCTAAAAATGCACTGGAATTGCTCTAGCTTGTTTATCAATAATGTTTTTTAGAAGAAAAATGCTTGTTAAAGTAGGAGCTGTTTCTCAAGAGATAATGTTATAAGCTTTTGCCTTTAAAGACTGTAATGTTTGGCTGTTCTAAATACAAAATTAGTTGCAGAAAAAAGTAGATATTGTTAAATGTTTTAATTCTGTGTGTTCTCAGTATGATGTAAATCTTCTTTTGGGATATATGTAATGTGTTTTTCTATTTTTAGGATAATCCGATTGGAAACTGGGATGGAAGATATAATGGAATACAGCTGTGCAGTTTTGCAAGTGTTGAAAGTACACTTCTTTTGCATATCAATGATGTTATTCCAGGTATGCCCTGCTTTCTTAACCAGAAGGCAGACTTTGATAACATCTAGGATAACATCCTCCACCTAGGCACAGTTATATGATTAAAACAATACTGCAGAATTCATTTCCTAAGTTCACTTTAATTACCTTCTGTTACTTTTCTCTTCAGTATTGCCCTCCTTTGGGTTACAGGCTCACTAGTAGAAAAGCTTTAATACTGAACAAAATTCCTGTCAAATTGTATAGTATTTACAATACTCTGCAGTGTATAATCTTGAATATGTGAGTGTCTGTAGTGGGAATCTTTTCTATGGACTGTTGTTCAATTTACTCCAGGGTTTAAAATATCTTAATCAGAAAGTTGTTCTTTCTGTGCTTGGAAGGTGTTGACAGGATTATGTATGCATTCTGGGAATAAATGCTTGGAAATGCCTGTCAAGATTGTGGAAAAAATTCACTGCAGTGATTCACTGACTAGTGTTAACTTGTAACAGCTACAGTTCCTGATTCCTTTTCTGAAGAAAGAAAAGTTTGTATGAGACTTTTGTTTGGGCACTGTCTCTAGGCAGGTTCTAATGAGTCTGTAGTCTGTAATTGTTGCTCTCACACTTCAGTTTGACTGACTTTTCTTATGTCTGCCTCCTACTTGCTGGTTTAGTTGATACGCATGTTTTTGCACAAATTTTCTGCTTTTCTCTGGAGAATTCACAGGGACTTCTCCATTTTTTGAAAAGAGTATTTATTATAGATGTGTTCATAGAAAAAACCTTAAAAATTCTTGTATCTGTTTCCCATAATGGAAATACATACCTACATTAAAGGATGTGAAGGCAACCTATTTGATGTGTTCAAGAAGTAATGGTAGACTTTGCAGCAAGCAGTTGCTGATGTGATAAAAGCAGATTGTATACACACAAAATGTTGTTCTTGTGCCAAACAAGGCTTTGTTCTGCTCAGTGTTAAAGCTTGTGATAGCAGAGCTTTGTTCAGTTTTGAGGTGAGCTTTGTGTAACACAGTGAAAGCATAGCAAAGGGAAGCTAATACTCTCTTCATGTGCCATGTCTTAGAGACTGTGTCACAGGACAGGAGACCTCCCAAGCTTGCCTATACCTCAAGAAGTGGAGACAAAGGCTTGTTCAATCATAGTAAGCCAAAGGCTATAGGTATGTATGGGAAATGTTTTTTTTACTTTTGTAAGATTACAAAATTTTGTTGCTTACAAGAAAGTATTGTCTTTTCTATCAGTTGGTGTATTATTTCAGTTATGTGTCAAGAATCATCACAGAATCACCAAGGTTGGCAGAGACCTTTGAGATCTCTGGAATATTATTATGAATTTAATCATTATGGAGGTGATAGACAGTTTAAGTTAAGATTGCTCAAATGCTTTCATTTTCATGAAAAAGAATTTGAGGTTTAGCAAAAATTCTTGACCATATTACCCAGTTGTCTTGTCTAGTATTACCAGGTCAGGGCTGCATTCGCTTGCTCTGGAAGTGTGGTGTGTATTTATTGTTTTGTTTTGGTTTTTAATAAATACAGGTTGCTGTTGTCTTCTTGCAGAACTAGTAACTTCAAAATTTTTAGCTCAGGAGCAGATCTCCTTAATAATGACTGTATTAATTTTGCTGTGATTCAAAACCAGAATTGAATTCACTAAATATAAACTTTCTTGACTCTGTTTGTTGTTCAAGTCTGAAAACCCTCCTGGGGAAAACAAACAAACAAACTGAAAGAGAAGCAATTTAAATTTTTTTTTTTTTATTTTAAGGCAAAAATCAAAATTCAATGTCTCTTGATTTTACTAGTGTCTACATTGGGTAGTAAAATACTAATGACAGTATATTCTGTAAGTTGTCATTTTACCTGGCATTGGATGCTGGCACAGATGATCTTGAGTAATTTATTTGCCTACTGTGAAATTTTGGTGCTTTAAGCCAGCTGTATTGCAAATACCTTCTTATATTCATAATTTATAATCATGAAAAAATTGCTATTGAGAGGAGTTTTCTGGCTTCTTTTCCCCTTGGTGGGTGAGATTTCAGCTCAGAGTGTGTGTTGGTTTGGTGTAGACTTCTGCCTTGTTGTAAGGGTAGAACTGTGTTAGCCTGTGTTTGCTCCTTTGTGGTAGTTGTGCCTTCTTGAAAGTGTACTAACAAATTTGTGCAATTAAATAAGAGTATAGGTGACCTTTTGTAAATACAGATTAATCTCTTCAATAAAATATGTTGTTTTCCAGGATCTACCTCTGAACCTGGAAATAGAAGCAGATCTGAAGTCTTCTACACATTAAATGGCTCATCAGTTGACTCTCAGCCTCAAACAAAAACAAAGTCCCCATGGTATATGGATGAAGGTAAAGAGAGGATAGTTTTTTATACATTAATTTTAAAAACCCAGAAAACAAAACTAGAGTGTATTATCTTCTTCAAATAAAACAAGGATGAGATTAAATGGAAAACAAATGTGTTGTCATAGTGGCATACATACTACATCACAAAAAGCATCTTGAAACCCCTGTGAAAATGTTCTCTGTCTTGGTGTGGCCTGTGGTTTTATTCTGCATGTAGGAGATTGTTCTTGGCAATTCACATGCAGCTCTCTGGGAATGCACGTGTCTCACAGGCAAAATAAAAGCTGAGGCTGGGATGGAAGACAAGAAGTATTCCTTGTAGCTGAGTGTACACAGTAATTGTATTTTGCCTGTCTTTGTAGCTGTGTTACAGGTCCAAGGGAACTGTAATATTGTGCCATGCCAGCTAGTCAGTCTGGAAGTGAGAGCAGGGAAATTATCGAAGTATATGTGGGTTTTTTCTGTATTTTTAAAAATTTATTTCTTTAAAATCTCTCTTTTTGTTTTTAAAAGCATGAGTGCACATACTTGAAGGATCTATAGATCCTGATTTGCTTGCAGACCTATTTTTCTTTTTCCTGGTAAACTTTAGAAAAGTGTGGCTAACTGGCTTAATGACTGAAGGAGTAAATACTAATGTAACTGTTAAGTTGCACCAGAAACCTGTTTGAAGCAGTAGCATCTGAATTCTTTGAAGCACAAAAGAAAATGGGTTAAAATTGTTCTTGGTTCTGTAACAGATGTCTTTTTAATGTTTTTAAGACATTAACTTCATTTAATGAAACAGCATGGGGAGAATGGGTGAAGGTGAACAGGCTTTTGTTCTGTAAATACCAATTGTGTATTAGAGACCCTTCCAATTCAGGGTATTCTGTGTCTATGTAGAGAGATGGGAGAAGACACAGAGTGCTTGTGCTGTTCCATGTAGTTGTGATGTCTTTTGTCAGGCACTGCATTGCTCATGACATGTTTAAGTCCTTTATTCTTTGTAGAAACTGATAGATTCCCTGTTTTAGAACCAAAGTATGTTGTGATAAAGTCAGTGGAATAAGCACTTTTCCATTTGCAAATCATATCTGCAAGCAATTATTTATATATATACAAGCTGTGAACCAAATAATTTCCTCAGTCACAATGACCAGTGAGCTCTTTCTAGTTTTGCCCCCTACAGTCATAATCCTTGGGGCTGTTAACTCATGTTCAAAGAAAAAGTCTCATGTGATGGTGAAAAAAAAGATACCAATCCAAACCTTTCTGTAGTTTCTAACATCTCCTTTCTCTGTGCTGTTCATTTCTATTGTTTGTGGTAAAAGTGGTGAGACTGCAGCAGTGTCTGCTCAGTCAGTTCTGTGTCTCCAGTGTTGCCAAGTGACAAAAGTCTTCCTAAATGAAATGTCCCCAGCTGTTAGTGCTTCCCACCTGTTACATCAGATGTTGCTGGTTTGAGAGCCAAGTCTTTCCTTTTTTAATAGAAGGAGAAAAAATTCCCAACACTTACTAACATCTTGGTTTTGATTTTAACAGCTGCTGAAGACCCTTCAAAATCACTTACTGATTCATCTTCTGGATTTGGGCATTCTTCACCACCACTGCAGCCACCTTTAACAAACTCTGTGTCTACAGAAAACAGATTTCACTCCCTCCCCTTTAGCTTGACAAAAACAACAAGTACTAATGGTACTATGGGACATAGTCCTCTCTCTTTATCTGTTCAGTCTGTCATGGGTGATGTGAATACTACAGCTACCCAGGAGAGTCCATCAGCAGCAAGCCCAGTTGGAAACTCACATGGTCTTGAAGCTGGTTCCTTGGCTGAAGTTAAAGAAAATCCTCCTTTCTATGGAGTAATCCGCTGGATTGGCCAGCCCCCTGGAGTAAATGAAGTGTTAGCAGGACTGGAATTGGTAAATAGAAATTCTAGTTCACGTTAATGCTAATTACTAGTTTTGTTTCTCAGAGCTGGTGCCTTTACATGCTGCAAAAGCAGCCAGTCAGGGGGATTTGCCCAGACAGGTTGCCAAGTGATTTGTTTAGTGCTAAGTTCTTTGACAAGCTCTGACTTTTATGTCTGCCCCACACCTTACCCTGTTAGTAGGATCTGAAATGTGTTTGTATCACAGTGGGCAAAGGATTTTGTAGGGTTGATCAATTCCTTGCTTTAGAGGAGTGTCCTTGCTTACATTATAGATATTGTAATTTAAAAATGAAATTTAAAGGTCCTTTAAGTGGAAATTTATATAAAATTCTCTATCTGTAGTAGTCTTTGTTGAATGTAATTTTTTGCTTGTTGTTTGCATATCAGCAAGCAGGCAGTCAGAGTGATGATTGTCAGAGCTGTAAGGCTGGTTTTGATAATTGACAGTAGTGATATTGTGGATTTGACAGCCATGTGCTTTATGTGTTTCTGTGGGCTCTTTGTTAAAAAACCCCACAGTTGCCTCAAACATGAATTGCTGTTGTGTACTGACATTCTCTCCCTGGCAGCTGCTGCCATGCTTGTGATGGGGTATTGGTTAAATTAATGTGTACACAGTTAGGGAGATGGGGAGGTCTTTATTTTGGGATAATGTTCAATAACATATTACATAAAGCAGTGTAAAATCATGTAAAACATAAGCAAGGGATGTGAGAATGTGACTGGAATTCCAGCTGTTACAAAGAAGTCCTGATCCTTGTGGGTGTTTAGGGTGAAGTTGAAGCCATAGCTTGCCACAGGCATTCTGAGCCTGCTCCTTAGGGTGTTGTGCATTAACCTGGGTGCCACTCCTGCATTTCTGCATTAAAGCCTAGTTGTTGTTAGTAAGCAGGCAATGTACCTTAAATCCTGTTCCCAAAGGTAACAGCTTGTTGTTGTTTACTCGTAGTTTGTGTTCTCTCTTTGATGTACATTTTGTACCTTTTTGAAGCAGGCATTTTTCTTGTGCAGCCAAATCACGCTGAAATTGTTCACACCATCCCGTGCTCAGTGATTTCAATTAATTGGTAAAAAGTGCTCTTTCTAACTACAGAAGGAATCTGGACCAGGTTGAATTCACAGTCTCTCCTCCTACCTCCTCCATGCTGCTTCCGGTGGAATTTTTGTTTTGTTTTGGATGTAGTGAAAGTTTAGGCACGAAGAAAGAAGCATGCAAGTCTTAATTTTCTCAATAAATCCAGTCAAACAACACCTCAGTTGAGGCTTTGGATACTAAATTGCAGAAACAGTGTGTATCACGCTTCAGAGTAGCAGAAGGGTGTCTTGTGGGTAGATACTTTGTCAAATGTCTTACTGCAGAATTGTAGAAATAAAAAAAACACTGAATCCTTCTCACTTGGATTTTCAGGAAGATGAATGTGCAGGCTGCACGGACGGGACATTTAAAGGAACTCGCTACTTCACGTGTGCTCCAAAGAAAGCTCTTTTTGTAAAACTCAAAAGCTGCAGGCCAGACTCCAGGTTTGCCTCACTCCAGCCTGTTTCCAACCAGATTGAGCGCTGCAACTCTCTAGGTACTGAGCATCTGCTTATTTCTTGTTTATCACCTGGGAACTGGCCAGGCTTTGCTTTCATTCATTCCTGCAATAAGTTCTTTTATTGAGCACTTGGAAATCTGTACAGGTATTACTTAATTGAGATTAATAAATAGCAGATCAGCCTGTACAGAATGCAGTGATTCTTGAATTATTCCTTTATGCTTTAAAACAAGACAATGTTTTACAACTTCTAATGTAAAAAGGGTATGGCATAAAAAATTCCCATAATTTTATGACATTTCTTTAAATATATGAACAATCTTGCTGAAAATGGTGTTTGTAACTCTAGCACTATATGATTACACTAAAAGAAATAAAGGCAGTTAATTTTCTATAATCTGTAACATGAAATTAGTTTAGTCTCTAAATGTTAACAAAGAAAAGCATGTATTTTTATGATGGAAGTTAGTGGTGAAAAACTTTTTTTTCCCCTAACTTTAAGTATTTTAAATTTCTTGGGTCACATTGTATTGTCTGGGTCAACAGCAGAGAAAATTGTCTGATACTTGTAAGGTAGTGTGAAAAAGGCATTTATAATGAAAAGAGAACTTCATTCCTACTAGATAAAATTAATTCAGTGCTGCAGGCTTTCTGAAGCACTCTGGTGTGGGGTGTAAGGCCTTGTTCACTCTCTGGAAGACAGTGAGTCTCAGCTATGATAAAATGCTGTTCTAGTCCAGAGAAGGAATGCTTACACTAAGGCAGCAGCTTAGCTATAAAATATTACTAGGAAAATCTCAAGGGGGATAAAATTTGAGGTTTAAAGTGACTTTTGAAAAACAAAATTTCAGCCTTTGGAGGTTACTTAAGTGAAGTGGTAGAAGAAAACACTCCTCCAAAAATGGAAAAAGAAGGTTTAGAGACAATGATTGGAAAGAAGAAAGGTATCCAGGGTCATTACAACTCCTGTTACCTAGACTCCACCTTATTCTGGTAAGTCCATCATTTGTATAGTGGCATCCCTTGCTAGAAATGCAGAACATGTGATGTTTGCTTGAGTGACTGTCTGAGTTCCTGTGCACTCCCAGTGTGCTGTGCTGCAGTCCCTGTGCTCTCCCAGTGCCAGCAGTGCAGTGCTGCTCGTGCCCGCTCTGCACTGGCCCTTGTGGATCTGCTTGTGTGCACAGAGGGGGTCCCTGGCCTGGAGATGGTTGAAGGATCAGGAGAGCACAGGGTGGAGGGAGGGAATTGCCTCTTACAGCTCTTTGCAGAGTCCTGCCTGGGTGACTGGTTCTGTACTTTGCTGCAGAAGGAATATTGGGTTGGAGTGGACTTTGCTGTTTAGTGCAGCTGTGTCCCCTGTCCATAACTGTCTCTTTTTAAGTCTGTTTAGTTATTTAATTCTTCTGTGGCTTTGCTTGGTTTGTCTTATGTTGCTCAGGCATCTGAATGGTCAAAACAAACCTTCCTTCTCTTTTTCTTTGTAGCCTGTTTTCTTTTAGCTCTGTTTTGGACACTGTGCTACTCAGACCTAAAGAAATTAATGATGTAGAGTATTATAGTGAGACTCAGGAGCTGCTGAGGACAGAGATTGTGAATCCTCTGAGAATGTAAGTGAAGAACTGGTCTCTAGTCTAACATGAATTAGAGAAATCCTGCAGTGTTTGCATTCCTACTGCAAATCTGATAAGTTTGGCTATCTGCTGCTACTCAATGTATTTTTTTAAGTATTTTTACTTTATCTTCATAGCAAATTTAATCAGTGATAACTGGAAAGAGTTATTCATTTTTTGGTGAGAAATATTTTCACTAGTTTCTTACTTGCAAATGGATCAGCACAAAGCTATTGTCAAATTTGTACAAGTATTGTACAATAATACAGAAGTATTGATAAATACATGTTTGTTTACAGCATTCATCTTTACATGTTTTTAGTGCTATTGTAATTGAAAAGATAATTATTTGTATTATCTTATATGGAGTTTCACAATATGATAGATTTAGCAGGGCTTTAAAAGTTTCATTGCTTTTTTCATGTGGTCTGCAAATGGCCAAAATACTTTTATTAAAATAACTTAATATGACCTTTGTAATTTCTCAGGCACAATGAGCAAAGGAGGTGCAACAAAAATCTCCATGAAAAGTTGTTGTTCTTAAGCTTATTTTTTTTTTCAAACAAGTGAATAATGCAGTTGTAGTTCCAAAATCCTGTGGTCTGTCACTGAACAATTTCTGACAAAGTTTTTATTTTGATAAACATAAATGTTGGCCTCTGAAGCCTTGCTCTTGTCAGGGAGTGTGTGCTTGGCCTGCTGTGTTCCAGGGTCTGTGGAACAGGCAGGATAGCAGGCTGCACACTGAGTAGCAGAAATCCCAGGTGCCTGAGGTGGCTGAATGCCTTACTGTCCTTTGATCATGCTGAAAAACTTTAGGGGAAAAGACTGAATGCTCAAAGCCTCAACTTCTTAGGTCAGCAGTACAGCTCTGTGTCTTTCTCAAATATTGAATATTTTTTTTGTTAACAACTCCCTCAGTGCTGTTATGTGACATTCTGAAATAATGTATTAAGCTGTGCAAATTAGAGTGAAAACAAATCAAAAGTAATTAACTGACAAATCTGAAAATAGTTATCCTGGTAAGTTGATGATTAAAATGCTCTTGAAGTTGTAAAAGAACATTGAGTACTGCAGTAAATTTATACTACATTAAGAAAACCAGGACTCTGATTAAATATAAGAAATCAGCATGTAGTTTTGAAGAAATACTGTATGCAGTTCAATAAGGATTTGAGAACCTGTATTTCAGTTTTTAAGTGTTTGGTTTTGGCTTTTCTTTTACTGTTCTAACTTGATCAAAAACTGGCTAATAGCTTATTAAACCCGTTTGTCTTAGATACGGATATGTATGTGCTACAAAAATAATGAAACTGAGGAAAATACTTGAAAAAGTTGAGGCTGCATCAGGATTCACTTCAGAGGAAAAAGGTAATGGGGGAGGTTTGCTTTTCTTTTCCATCTAATATGAAGGAAGGGACTGAGGAACCTTGCTACATAATTAAACCAGAACAAAGCACCCAGGTATTTTTCTGTGGCAGTAGTGTCTTGAGCAGAGATCTGAGTGACCATTGGCTGCTAGTAAGGTCTTTTCTGTTTCCTCAACTATGTAAGGAACCCCAGCTGAACCATTTCTGGAGTCTTCCACTGCCTGAATTTCTTTTAGTGCCTTCCTGTGCCCCTGAAACTCCCTTGTAGCAGTTAGTGGAGAAGACTGATAAGGCTGGGATGTTTGTCCTCTTTCAAATTGTCACTTTGATCCATGAGGAATAAATTTTGCACTTCAACATTTCATTGTTACAATGGTTATGTAGTATTTTAAGGAGTAAAATGTTCAAATCATGTTAGAAAAATCGGTTCCCAACTTCTTGATCTTCTGCTTAATATATTGATTAATTAGCATTGTATTATGTAACTGTTTTGCTTTTATTCAAGAGAATCCTACTTTCTTTGTAAATACTGAGTGCTGGAACCAGTATTAACTGCAGTTAGTGGCAGGGAGAGAAACAGACCAGCAAACTGTGGTGGGGGAGAGCAGCCCTCTGGGAAGTGCTGCATTCTTGGTTAGAGAACTTGGTCTCTGGTTTAGTTGAACTTGGGGCTATGGTGTAGCTTTTGTGTCACTGTCACTGCTCCTCACTGGCTCTCTGCAGATTCACTGTTTCCTTTTGAAAGCTTTTATTTCTCCTGGAAAAGATGTGTGGTGCTAAATGATTCCTCTGAAATACAGAGCATCTTTAACTTTACTGGAAAGCTTTGTTACCCTGTTGAGCCTGTGCCTTTTATTAGGGCCTTTTAACACTAAAAGAATAAATAGAGGTTTGTCATGAAAATATTCCTAGTTTGTCATAATCTGTCTGGGGTAATAATAAAGCTGTAAAAATCAACTGTTACTTTTTTTCTATGAAAATTTTAAAAACCTCAGTTTCAAGGAGTCTTGAATAATGTGTCTAGTTTTGCGTGCTGACAAAACTTCTTTTCTCTCCTGCCTCCAGATCCAGAAGAATTTTTGAATATTTTATTTCACCATATTCTGAGAGTTGAGCCACTGTTGAAAATAAGGTGAATCTTATTTCTTTGACCTTCAAGGGCTTTGTTGTGTCTGTGCCATACACAGAACATCACTCATGTTCCACATTCAGCTTTAGCAGAGTTTGTGTGTAGTGTGCACATACATGAACTCCTCAAGGGCAATGCAAAAATCTCCTTTCTTTCTTTCTTAGTAGTGGTAACACTGAGCATCATGCTTTTAGAATCCTCTCGACACCTGAATACTCTGAAAAGCAACTTTGGCTTAAATGCTGGCTAGATTGGAGGAGGTTACAGTTTATAGGAAATTTGATGAAAGTTCCCAGGAATTTTTGATGCTGAGATGAACCAGCTCCAACCCAATGGTTTTCTTTTACTATTAGAGGCTAGCTAGTCCTGTATGTTTTTTCTCTGTAGTAGCAAAAACCATTTCTTCAACCTGAGCATCATCTTTTATATCCTTTCTCTTGTACTTCCAGAGGAGGTTGGATTGCTTATCTGAAGATCTCCTCCCAAATATATCAGAGTTATGTTTATTTAACAGAAACACGATCTGAGAGCACTGATATTTGATACTTCTATATTTTGAACATCTGACCTCAAAACATACTTAATTTGGTAGCTTAATCCTGTGTCCCTCTCCCTAGCTATACAAAATGTGTTGTGGTTTTGTGGTTCTTTTTTTTGAAGAGGATAATTGGTTTGTGGTAGGGATATGTGTGTTTAATGGAAAGGGTTTTTTTCCCTTTTTTCCCCCTTATGGTGAGGATAAAGAAGTTTCTCCAGACTACTTCCTATGGCTTGCATTGGCAGTTTGTGTGGTAATCTGCCTCAGAGCTGGCCTGGGTGTGGAAGGAGTCTTAACAATTACAGCTGGACAGCCTTGAATTTGGATTATCCTTTTGGAGAGTTCTCTGCTAACTATAGAGCAAGTCTAGCAGCATTAGCCATCTGTGTGAGACTTCCACTGCAGGAAGCAGTGTAAATATCACCCTGATTTAGAGGAAATGTTTCATTAAACCCATCATACTGAAGATAATTAGTGTTGTTTCATTTGATATTTTATTACTGAAACTCCTAATTGTCTCTCCAATGAAAGCTGCTTTATTGTCTTGGAGTTTTTGATGCAGATGCTTAGTTGGTAGTTCAGCCATGCATAGACATATGTTTTTAAAACATGCTTTGAAATTTGCATTGGTTTTGTTTCTTTAAATTTTTCCATAATCAATTCAAACTTAATACTTGACTGCCTGGCACTTTTTTACTGGGGGTAGGGGGCTGGGCTTTGTCAGGCTTTGTTGTTTGTTTGGGGTTTTTTAAAGCACAATATATTTCAATGCAGAGAGGATGTCTTGTCACTATTTTCATGTAGATGTTATTTTCCTAGAAGATACAGTCATCATTACAGTAGAGCTTCAGAATCTGTTGGGTTTTTTTTTTCCTTTGAAACTGTTTTTAGATCAGCTGGTCAGAAAGTACAAGACTGTTACTTCTATCAAATTTTTATGGACAAAAATGAGAAAGTTGGAGTCCCAACAATTCAGCAGTTACTGGAGTGGTCGTTCATCAACAGCAACTTGAAGTTTGCAGAGGTTGGTGACAGCAGTTGCCTTGTTAGAAGTGATCATACCTAAATATCTGTCCATTCAGCAATGGGAGAAAATAGGATTTGGTGCAAAAACATGCAGACATGTTGGAAATGGGAATATTGTGTCAGTGATCCAGATGCCTACATAGCAAAGGTATTTTAAGGTTCACTTAATGAGATGTATTCTTTGGTTGAACAGATCAAAGTGCTTTAGGTAAAGAATTACTAGAAGAAAACTTCTTTGCTGCTGCTGTTCAGTTGTTTTAAGGACTAATACTGTGAGATACCTCTGTCAGTGGGCTGTGAGTTTAAAAACATGAATATATTTATTGCATTAGAAGAATGTCTACAAAGTTAGATAATTATTTATGTCAAGTTCATTACATTGTATTCTGGCATTTTACCTAGGCACCCTCTTGCCTGATTATCCAGATGCCCCGGTTTGGAAAAGACTTCAAAATGTTCAATAAAATTTTTCCATCCTTGGAATTGAATATAACAGACTTACTTGAAGACAGTAAGTATATAACATTGCATTGTATAATGAAAGACAGTTGCTGAGACCGACTAAGACAGTTAAAGTATTCCTGATACTTCTGGTGGCGTGTTGGGTTTTTTTTCTGTTGAATGTTTACCAAGATAGTGTGAGATGCTTGGACTGAGGAGAAATGAAATTTTACTGGGTAGAAGGCTTTTTTCCCCTCATGTAAATTAGAAGCTCTAATTCAGAATAATATATAGAATACAACTTCTTTTTTTGTTTATTTAAGTTTTGAGTACCTGTATAACTGAACTTATTTCAGGACTGTTTTTAAAATTGAGTTATTAGCAGCAAAGCTGTTCATTAGTTCATTAGGCTGGAAGGGAGCCTGAGATGAGAATGTGCACCTGTGGTATATTGTGGCTGTGCATTTTTTAGCCATAATTATGTCACTTCTTTTTGTGACCTAATTTTCTGCCATTGATCATCCACTGAATTTTTCATCACATTGTACTAAGGAAGGAGAGCTGGTTTTAAATTTAAGAATTAATAAAACTGCCAAAATTCCTTAGAATAATAATCTCTGAAGTTGCCATGGCCTTTTCTCTCACTGTCTTGGCCATCAGCTTATGCTTTTTTCTTGTTTGTTTCTTTTTTCCTGGTTATTGACAGCTGTAGGAGCTAACACCACTATGATGAGAGAGAGCTAACATGATTTAAAAGCCTGTTTTTGCTTGTTCATACACTAGATATTTATCATCTTGTTTTGCCACTTGCCAGTGTAAATGTTTTTCTCTTAATCCACACTGCACCAAAGAGAAGTTAAATAGACTGGTACATTTCTCTTTGATTAGCAATCTCATTTTAACTATATGTAGTGTCATTCTCCATGTAAAGTAATAGCTGTCCTTCGTTTTCATATTCCTTTTGTTAAAAATGAAAGCCTCCCCAGCCTGGAGACTAACAGCTTTGTTGCCTCTGCAGCTCCCAGGCAGTGCCGTATCTGCAGAGGGCTCGCTATGTACGAGTGCAGGGAGTGTTATGAAGACACTGATATTTCTGCTGGCAAAATCAAGCAGTTCTGCAAAACATGCAATACACAGGTCAGTGCTTGTCTTTGGTGTTCACATGGGTTTTACCCAAATGGTTAATGCTGTGGTAATTGAAAGAAAGGCAGAAGAGATAGTGAGGCTTCTTCACCAGCACCAGTGTAGCTGCCACCCACCAAGTGAAGTGTCTCCTTTGGTGACAGATCAGTCTCCTGCAATGTGTTTATCAGCATGGCATCTGCCAAATCCAGGATTGGACACAGTGGAGAAGTAGTAACCATGTGTTTTAAATCTAATTTTATGTTCATGCTCCCTTGTTAGAGTTGATAAATTTGTGACAAAAATGCTGTGTTTTGCTGTTTGGCAATTGCATGAAGATGTCAGTCATGGCTTGTTTTCAAATCTGAGCATAGTAGAAAGCTGTTGCATTAAACCTGACCTCCCTTCTAACCTTAGATTTGAATTTTCTGGGCAATATTGAACTACACTGGTGGGGGAAAAATAGAAACGTTTAGTCAGCTGCTGTTATTGCAGTTCCTTCTCTAACACCATTAATCTTCTGTTCAGCAGTAATGTCCTTTTTAGCTTTGTCTGCCGCTGAAACAAATAATCTTCCGGGGTGTTTTTTCTTTTCTGAAATATCACTTCAACTGTAGGTTCATCTTCACCCCAAGAGACAGAGTCACAAATTCAACCCGCTGTCGCTTCCGAAGGACCTGCCGGACTGGGACTGGCGGCACGGCTGCATCCCCTCGCAGAAGATGGAGCTGTTTGCGGTGCTGTGCATCGAGACCAGCCACTACGTGGCCTTCGTCAAGTACGGCCGTGACGACTCGGCCTGGCTCTTCTTCGACAGCATGGCAGACCGGGATGGTAACCTCTCCTTCACCCCTTCACTTCTCTTACAGCTTTGTACCTGTGGTTTAGATTTCAGGGACTCTTTCCCTAAAGTTTTGCTGGTATTAGTGTAGTTTAACTTGATGTGCTCGATGCTGGGATATTGATCTTGGCTCAGCCTTACCTTAGCGCATTGATTCCATGGCAGCTGCTGATTTGAGTATTCTGAATTTCACCTCAGTTAGATACCTTAGTAATTAGATGGTACAGAAGTAACTGCAGAAGTTTCCTAGTGGGACTCCCTATACATTTTTCTATGCTTTGCAAATTAGGCAGAGACGATTTTAAATAATCAACTGCAGGAATGTACTTTTCAATTATATTTAAGTTGATGTACATGATTATCAGATAGCATACAAATATTTTAATTACTTTTTCTTAAATGACTTATGGTAGCTGTCTTTAGAATAAAGGAAGTAGTCACACATTACAACATCTGTGCTATTCCTTTGAATCCCTTTAGAGTTATCAGTGGAAAATTGTTACCCTATAATAATACAAATGTCAGTAAAACAACTGTTTTCTTAGATGCTGCTTTTTAAACAGATCCCATTTAAATATGGACTCTGTAGTTCTGGTGCCTAAGAAGAACAATAATAGATGAAGTGTCAGACACATAGTAACAGTTTTTGCATGAAGTATTCTGGAACCCCTCTGTTACAGTGTGAGTTGGCAGGGAGAGAAGAGTTTTGCCTCGTGTTGAAAATGGTACTGCTACAGAAGTAAAGTCACTTTCTTAGAATGGCCAGAAGACAATCAAGCTTCGTTCAGAGTGCTTGAAATATATATGACTGATGTTTGTAAAGAACCACTTTATTTCAGGAATTTAGATCATATGAGATGCTGGAAATATCTCCTGCTGTTCTTTGGGGAATTTAATATTGCAAATATTTTTCTTCAGCTTTTCTTCATAAGCTGAAAATCTCTGCTGGGAACAGCAGGATGTCCATACTTGTGTTGTTTGAATTTGCTCAGTTTTATGAAAATGGCCAGGAGCAAACCATGCCTTATTCGTGCATGTCAGGTACAGACATGGTTTGTAAATTCATCAGCTGTTACCAGTTGTCATGTTATTAACAAATTCAGTGCATGTGAGGTATGTGTTCAGGTCACTTTCCTAAAGTCACACAGAGTTTTTAGTGTTAATGAAAACCCAGAGTTCCCCCTGGTTTTGTGGGGTGTTTGTGTGGGTGTGGTTTGTTGGTAAACACTACAGGATATTCTGATTCTAATAGTGATTTCTTGAACAATACACTTCTCATAGGTGTTTACCCTGCAGCGGTCCAGTCTGGCATGTTTAAGTTTTTAGAAGGTGTTTTCAAGAACTGGTGATGTTGTTGTAATGAAAGTACATTTTGAATAGCAAATATATGTAGATGTTCTCCTAATCTGTTTCTCCTTCTTTTCTAATGGTTTAAAAGGAGGTCAGAATGGCTTTAACATTCCACAAGTTACCCCATGTCCAGAAGTTGGTGAATACCTGAAGATGTCTCTAGAAGAATTGCACTCACTGGATTCCCGGAAAATCCAAGGCTGTGCACGAAGACTGCTTTGTGATGCTTACATGTGCATGTATCAAAGTCCAACAATGAGTTTATACAAATGAACCAGGATCTCTGCAGAACTGAGGAGACAGTACAGAGTCACCCACTCTTGGGTTTGCTGCAGTTTTGGGTAGTTCAATGCAACCGTTGCTGGCAATGGAAGAAGTTGACTATGACATCCAGAGGATTTACTGTTCCAAAAACTACATATGGAGTTCTGTCACTGAAGTATTTAAGCATTTTGCACTCTAGGAAGTGTGCTTGTGTGTGTTTGTTTTATAAACAAAGTTAAGTTACTAAAATTTAAAAGCTTTAAGTGCATTGATGATACACAGGCTTTTTTAAAATGTTAAAGGTGGAATTATATCAGGAGAAATCTCCTTAGTCCATTGGGAATGTAAGGGTACAGTATTCTAGCTCAGTGCATTTCTGTGGACAGGGATGATGATTCTCATTTGTTTCTCTACACCCACCCTTTCTCTTCACCCTTGATCTTTTTAGCACCATAGCTTCTCTCTCAAAGGGACAATAATTTCAGTTTGAGTAAGATAAATTTTAGACTGCTCATTGTGTATTATGTTCTCTTATCTACTACATTGTTTTCAGTTCTAAAAATTAACATTCATTTAAAGATCTGAATCCCTGTCTTGCAAAAATCAAGGACACAGACTTGCTGTGTTGTTAACTTGCAACTTTTGGAGGGGAAAGAGAGGAAAAGAAGAGGGCATTAAGGGGAAGCATAATTGCTAAAATATAAAATTAGCAATGAAAATCAACAGATGTCTTTTTCTAAGTGTCTATTTTTAAAGAAACAAAGCAGTCTGGAACAGAACAGCAACTGTACACAAATGATTCCAGGACAAAACAATAAAATCATGGATTGCCTCAGGGAATGTTACTGAAGTGAATTCTAGTCCTTGGTAAATAGAACTGAATTTTCTACAGTACATTAAGCTACTGCCTGGGAATGTTACACTTCTGACTCTTCATTTCAGGATTAGTAATATTATAAAGAGAATATTAAAAATCTCTGCTTGGAAAGATGAAACTATACATACAGGTAGATCAGAGTTTTACTGTATACCAAGTACCTGATGAAAACTAACTTGAAAAGCTGCAAAACCTGTGTTTATGTAAAGTATTATACTTTGAAGTCTGTTGGTTCCTGTTTGCAATGACATACTGTTGTTTTAGTTGCCTTTTAGCTACTTCTGTCTACACTACTGGCAAACATGCAACTATATATATACAGTAACATCTGGTCGTATAAATTGCATCTATATGAACTGTACATTTTCAACTCTTAAACTGTTTTATATGGAAACTTCCTTTTTGGGATCAGGTCTAAAGAAGGGAAGAGATAACAAATTTAACAGAGGAAAAGCCACATTGAAAAAGCCACTGTTTTAAAGGCAATGGAGACTGATCCCTTATTGTAGAAAGTGTGGTTACTTTGTTTTTTTGGAAAACCTAGAATCTTTCTTTGGAACACACTCTACCATAGAGGGTAGTAAGTTTGAAAACTGCTTGAAGGACTAATCTGTGAGAAGCAGGGACTGCTGGGGGGTTCATCTGTTCCATTAGCCTTTGCATGAAGTGTTCTCTCACCTTCGCTCTCAAGAGCAACAGGGTTGTTAGAAGTGTCACCCTTGCTTTGGCCTGGAAGAGTCTCCTGCCTTTCATGTTCCCTTGCCTTATTTAACCAGTCTGTGCTCCTTGGCCAAACTCTCTTTTGTTTTAGTACAGAGCTCTTGACTTCTTTCTCTCCTAAAAAATTTGGTGAGATTTTAGGTGATGGATTCTATAACCAGGCCCTTGTGTCCTAACCTGGAAGGAGGTCCAAGCAGTGACCCCTTGGACCAAGGAGCAAACACAGGCCCAAGCACAAACCTGCACCCAGGAGACCAGTCTGAATGTCTGGATTCTTTCTCTTCCCTAGCCCTAGATTTATTTTTGACTTTCCTAGTGCATTAATTTCATGTGTCTTCCACTGGTGTCATCTTTCCAACCATCCCCACCCCCAGCCTCATTTCCTGCTTGAAGTTGGAGAACAGCCTTGGACCTGCTATGGCCAGAGGAGAGAATTGAAATTGGCAGCCATATTAAAGTTTCCTAGGTGAATAATCTTGTAGCAAAATATCCACTCTTTCATACAGCTGGAAAGTATCCAGCTTTTCAGGAGATACACTCGATTGGCAGAAGTGAATTAATTCACATGGGTGTAAATGAACTTGGCTTCTTGCCTCCAAACTCCTGGCCTTTCAATGGAAAAGGAAAAGTGTGGACTCTTCCTGTGGGACACATAGGGAATATTCTTTACTGTGCACGCTTCTCGGTGACAAATACTGTGTTTGGAAGGGCAGGCAGTGCTCTGCAGCCTGCCTTTTGTACTATAGATTATTGCAAAATGGTAAATAGTTTTGCAAGCACTGTATGATTACATGGTTAGTTTGTTGCCCACTTAAGAGGGCAGAGATATCTTCTACAGCATGCAAAAAAAATAGTTTTGGCAATCAAGGAGTTTTCTTTTAATCTAAAATATATTGCTGTGTTCTGTACTGCACTGCATTGGAGGTGATCTGGCAATGTAAATGAAATGTTACAGAAATAACCCCAATTTTATTTCCTTTCTCAGAAATTAGTATACAAACAGAAAAGTGATTTCACTGTGAAAGGAAACTTGTAAAATAACTTATATGCAAGGGTAGAAAAGGTGGGGTTTTCTGAGTGTTTTTTAGCCTTCAGCATATATTTGTAGGGGATTTGAATAAGCTATTTTGAAGCTTGCATTCTAAGCATCTACTGCTGTTAACTGTAATGCCCAAAGAGTCCAGTGACTAAGCACCCAACATTTATGTTGTTTAATGCATTTGGAAACCTCCCAATCAATTATTTTATTTTTTTGTAATATAGTGAATGTTCCCCCAAATTAATAGCACTTAGATCATTCTTCATGGTTTGGCTTATGTACTGCTAACAATGGCCTTAACCTGTGAGTAGGAAAATACATTGACAACATGGTTCCTGACAGCCTGTAAAAATGTAAAGTTTCGTAGGACAAACTTTTGTAACTGGGGAAAAAACCTCCATCCCATGCAATTTGCCTGCTCGGCTAAACATTTTTGGAACTGGGGTTCAAAATGGAACAAATCACTGTGCCACTAAATCCTTGCTTATTGTGATCGTAGAGGGTAAAGAGGACGTATTAGCTAAAGGTGATGCCTTACAGATTTACTCAAACAAAATCCTTCAAGAAAGCCCCAACCAAACCTACTGTAAATTACATCAGAAGGCTTGTCATTGGGCGGGGGAGATAAATGGAGGAAAAAAATACAGAAATATCTGTGTTCAGTAAAGGTCTTTCTACTATGTGATACTGATTCTGTGCTCTTGAAAATTGTACTACTGTGTTGTACTGAACAGCCTGTGAGATTCCCATTTTAAGCAAGTACTGTGTGTAACAAGAATTGCTCTTGATCATAAGTGGTTCATTTCAATGCACTTATTTTTCTCGTGCACTTTATACTCCACTGAGTAGCTGAGCGTGGTCACCATGATCCCTGACAATTGCCAGTTCCATCCAATACTGAGGCACCATCGTGCTGCATACCACACTGGTGTGGTTTCCCAACTGAGCTGGTGTAAAAAGCAGCTTGAAAGCTCTGTGTATTTTTACCACTGTAACAAAGCATGTTTTTATCTGTTCTTGATGTTTTGCTAAATAAACATCCCATGTTTTGTGCACAAATAGTCTCTTAAGCTTACAAGGCTGTCTCCAAGAAGGCATAAGGGAAACAAACCATTGGATCAGGTTGCCCTCAACTAGCCTTAATTTATTTTTTTTTCAAATGGTAGGGCTGAATGAGCTGCTGCTGGAAAGGAATGTACTATGTGCTCTTTCTGTATTAATATTAATTAAAGATATTATTCTTATGGCTCTATTCATTTCTTTGGGGCTTGGAAATGTGGGAGTGTAATGAAAAAGCATGAAGTCAAGGTGAACTAACCAGCGTGTTTTGTGTACTTACAGGCAGTTTTATGTTTATATAAACATAAATATATAAGAAATACATAGTTCTTTTAGTCCTTCAGCGTTTCTAGGAAACTTAGGAGTTGTTGTACTGTATAAAATCAAGTCTAAGATTACTACTTGTGTCTTACCAATTAACGTCTAATGCTGTAAGGGCAAACCACTGAAAAGCAGCTATAGCTACGTGGAGTTTTTTGGGGGGGTTTTATTTTTAAATTCTTTGTACACCACCTTACTAACCCTAGTGAGCAGCTCCTCCTGGAATAATGCTGTAGCTTCACTGCTGAATCCACAGCTGCCACTTTCTATGCATTTTCTGTCTAGAAAAACACTAACTCCTATCCAGTAGGAGTAGCTTTACCTTTCTATTTATTTTTCCTGAGTATTTTAGTAATAATAAACAAATAAAAAACTGGTAAGTATAGTGAATAAAATCCTACCTGAGCATGCAAAAGGAATTATGACAATGTAAGCATTTAAAAAATATTAATCTTACTGAAAATCCTTAAACATTGTAAAAATATGTGCAAAAGCTATTTTTCGGAAAGAGCTGCAGTAAAGGGTGGGTTTGTTGTTTAGCTGAGCTTTGCACGAGCAGGACGGTGATGCTGCTCTGCCCTGTGGGCCTGTGCCGGGGCGGGGCCGGCGCTGCGGCCGCTGCCGCTCTGCGGCCACACGGGGGCAGTGCCCGCCCCGCTGCGCCCGGCCTGGCGCTCAACGCGCGGTGCCGCTGCCGGGGCCCGCTCTGTCCCCCTGTGTCCCTTCCTGTGCCACCGCCCTGTCCCGCTCTGTCCCCACGCCTGTGTCCCGGAGCTGCCCAGGGCTGGCGGGCACTGTGCCCCACAGCCCCAGGCCAGCCTCAGTGCACCGCTTGTGGGCTCTGCAGGGGAAGCTGGACCCGAATGGTCCCCGTGTGTGCGTGAGGGAAGCAGGCACTGCTGGCAGATGCAACATGCCAAGGAAATCGGAGGGTCATTGGAGCACTCTGATGAAAGGTGATGAAAAACGGTATCACCAGCACGAATGTAGCAATAATTCCTCACACCAAAGCTCCCACGCGAAATGAATTGTCGCAGAGGAGAGCCAGGCGCTCTGTGAGCAGCGGCCCAGCCTCCCCCAGCCCCGGCTCCCTCCCGGCTCCCTCCCAGGCCTCTCCTGCTCCCTGCCCGAGTCCCACCGCCCCGGCAGCTCTGCAGCCCCCAGGTGCGAAGGACAGAAAAAACCCACCGACCCCACTAAAAATCAACCTGCATTTTGTGCCCCTAACTGACAAGTTTTGCAGCTGGTTGCTCTGTGTATGCAGAAATTTGATAGTGGATATTATTTACTAATCACTTTTATGAAATCATTAATTTTAATGAATTGACAAAAAAATTTGGAGGTGTTCTGGGTCTGATTCTTTCCTATATGTATAAATAACTGAAAATGGAGGTAATTCTGTGTGTGTATTTTCTGCCTCTGCCTGACTCCCATGGCCCCATACGGATGCTGGGGCTGAGCTGCCCCGGCTGCGGCTCCCACCCACTCTGACAGCGAGGCCTGGCTTCATTCACCACGGGCTCTGCAAACTTCCTACACCTGTGGCTTCCTAATTTTTGATGAGTCTTTGCTTTCCATCCTCTTTGTCCTTCATTTTTCAGCTGATTCCCTGTTCCATGAAGCAGAGACATCTGGGAAGGTAAGGATAATTGTATAGAAGTTACAATTATATATTTTTTTAAAACAGTATGTAAGTTGGCTGCATTTACATTCACTTTGTAATGAGAGCAGTTTGACTCTGCTAGTGCTTATGTGTGAAGATGTTTATTCACTGGGGAACATCTCACATTCCACACTGCATGTTGGGGTATTTTTAACCATGCAAACTTCCCACCTATCAAAGTAATTTGCAAAGGTAATTTTGTTTCTACTCATCTATTACAATAAATCAATGAATAAATAAATTATAATGCAGCAATTAAATGTATAATGAGATGGGCAACAACTATTAATAAATGCAGAGCTAGTTGCCCAAAGGTGAACAGACTCCCCCTCTCTTCGTACAAATCAGGTAATGATGTTTCTATAATGGAGAAACAAGCAGCTGTTAAACATGTAAATGAAACCAAGGGATAGATGAGTTCACACTATTATACTGTTCTTCAGCCCCATTATTATTGTTACATTATCAGTTCTTCTGTGACTTTTCCTCTGAATATTTAATGACAGGGAGGGGATATGCAATTATGCTTAAACATCCTTCTGCCAAGTGATTGACTGAATGAACCCAGCCATGTTGCTGAGGAAGGAGCTGGCTCCTTTCAGCACCCACACTGGTACAGGCTGAGTTTTATCCCAGCAGAGCTGCTGCAAAACCAGTGTTGATCTTCTGGGTAGCTCAAAAGAAAATGCTGAAATTTCATGAGGGAAAGAGGCCTCTTAAAAAAAAAAAAAAAACAACAAATTGGCATTATTAAATATCTAACCAAAACAAAACTATACAAGCAGGGTATAAACTAGTGCATCTTGTAATTTTAAATATGGCTGTGAATTGTAATATCCCTGCTACTCTCAGTATTTGATATTGCTATAAGGAAAAGCAGAATACAGTTTCCCCCTTGAAGTCTTCCTGTAGTATGTGTGCTTGGGGATGCTTCTTCTGCAGTTCACACCCATCCTCAATATCTTTTTCTTCAAAATTAATTGTCAGAGAATTACCATTTCATTGGAACACCTTTATTTCTTTCTTCAACAGCCACCACAGTGAATCCCTTGTCATTTTACTCTGGCTCTTTCCTGAGCATGTGCTCATGTTCTCTGCCTCTCTGTGTCACTTGTTTGTGTTTACCCACATGTGCTTTGCCACCTGAGATCACATCATTCCAAAAACTTGTTTTCAAAGGAATGAATGATTGCTGCATTGGGGTTTGCCCCAGTCTGAGCTGGCTCTGGCACACCATTAATGTGGGGCTGAGGAGATACAGCACTGCCCAGGATTCCAAGTTGTACATCTACAGCTTTCTTATATTTAGAAGAGTACAGGTTTCCCTCCCAGTCCCCCACACAGTTTGAGACTTTCAAGGGCAGCAGTTGGCAAAGAATTCAATGAAGCTACAGTGGTTGATTTATTGTAATAGATGGCAGGAAGCAGAATTATCTTAGCAAAATAGTTTGGCTGATAGGAAAGCTGGCCAGCAGATAAGGGGCAGTGCTGATGCCTGACCTGACCTGCACATACCTCTGACAGAGTTTCACCAATTCAGTTGGGGATGAGTCACTGCACTGGGCAGAAAGTGCTCAGCAAGAACAAACAAAGCAGGATGTGGCACGAGCTGCAGGCACTATGCTCCTGGAACACTGTCCTTGTACTGCCCAGCTGCCCTGAACTTTCTGGGTCAGGTGAGAAATATTATCTGACCATTCATCATTTTGTACAATTCAGACATTCAGGAAGAGGCTGTTTCACAGAAAAAGCTGGACAAGTCTTTCAACTGCATGCTGCAGTCACTGAAGTTCCACTGTATTTATCAACCCAAATGAGGTGATTTCTTTGGCTTTCCACTGCTGCACCTCTGAGGGACCCTATGGCAGTCAGGTGACCCACAGAGCTTTTGCTAAAGTTTGATAGTCTTATTTGGGTCTTTCATGCAGACAGAATGCATTTAACTCTCCCCAGACACTGTCTACTCCCACTTTTCCTGTTTATACAGGAAAAAACAGAACCCTCAAAGCCTTGAATAAGTTCACAGTATATTCTGCTTAGCACTGAATGCAGCTGTGTCTGCAGCAGGGCAGAGGCTGTTTAAAACCTGGCAGAAAAAAAAAATAAGATACAGATATAAAGAGCTCGCATTTGAGAGGAGTTCAGTTTGGGAATTGTCACTAACTGCACACACATATATTGTGTCTGTGTGGTTGAGAAGCACAGTTGTCATAAAGGAAAGCAAGACCTTTCCTGCCATATTTCACCTTGCTGGAGCTCCCTGGAGCAGGGTGGTCAGGGAGGGAACTGTATAAAAAAACCCTTCAGGTGACATTGTTGGTGCATTGCTGTACAAGGTGCTCAGAACATATTTTTTTAAGCAGGCACTGGATGTGCCTTTGATTTTGTGTTGGGCTGCTGAGGGTGGCAAGAAGAGTTTTTCAATTCAAACTCTGACTTTCAGTTCAAACCCTGTCAGCAGACCCCAAAGGATCCTCCTCTGGAAACTGACAGTTTTAGTGTCTCATCCTTGGGAAGCAGGTGCCTCCCATACCATGGGAGTTTGCTCAGAGAGGCTGAATGGCACCTCACAGACAGAAGTGCTGGGGTGTGGTGGAGCAGTTGATTCTGTGCACAAGTCCCCATAAGCACAAAAGTGCAGAGTTGTGGAGCACCTCATGGCAAGAGCAGGCTGGGAAATGGACATGGTGGCCTGGTCCCTGCAGGGACTGGTGCCAGTAGGTGCTAAAGCCTTGACCCCTGTGGGCCACCTGGGTCAGCACATTCATCAGGGGTGTGTAGGAATGAGTTTTACAGTCCAGGTTCGTAGTACTCATCCTGTCTTTGCACAGGCTGGGAGCTCTGCTTGGCTCCTACAGCCAAAACCAACAGGCACCTCTTAGTTCTTGTGACAAGTGTGAGAAAATTAAATTATAAACGTGGAGAAAAATATTATGGTAAACATTGAGGAGAGGGGGGGGCACCAGGGAGAGAGGGACTGGAGTGAACCCTTTCTGCAAGGTAAGAACTCAGTGATAAATAGATCTGTGCATATTTCCCAGTCTCATTCCTCACTTGCCAAGTCTGATGCTATTTTCATTAGGCCATGTTACCATACATGTCATTTTATACAAAGGTGCAGTATATCACAACTGGAGGTTGAGGTGCTTGTAGTGAACACAAATGAGCTTGTAATGGTCCATCTGCTTTGATTTTATTTAGTGATCCCTCAAGGGCTGGGAGCTAGAGTGAGAATAACAATGCTTCAACCCATCTGCTATTGTAGTACCAGCTCCAGTTGAATTATCACATGTTCTGAGTGGCTGGCATATGCTGTGACATAAAGCCACAAGAAAGTGTTGCTCTCCAGCTGTTGTGTTGACAAATACTTTTCAGCCAGTCATTAAGTTCAGCTCAATAACCAGGGGGAAACTGTAGCTAAAAGTTGATTATTATTTTATTTTAAGCATTAGAAATCACTAGTACAATATATTTTATTAAAAAATGTGTCACTAAGGGCACACATTGTATATGAGCTGTAACAATAAAAAAATCCGCTGTGATGCCCATAAATTTATGTGTTATAGGATTGGATGGGCATCTCTGTAAGTGACAGTGTAAATCTTAGTAATGAGGCTCTGGCTAACCTCGTTTAAGCAGCAGCAGCAGCACATCTCAAGATGTGAATGTATAAACTTGCTGGCTTGGCAGTGCTATGGGCCACGAGCAGGCCTGACCATGGAAGGAACAGCTCAGGAAGAGATTGTGGTCTGAGGCCTCATGCAGGGATAGATAACCAGACTAAAAATGAAATTGAGGAGGAAAGTGAGACAAGACCTACACAGAGACAGGTGCCTTGTGGGTGCAACAGGTTCAGGTGTCCCATGTGGCACTGCACCTCATCTGGGCTGCAAAGTGTCACTGCTGAAAGTGACCTCTGATTTGGCCTTTGCTCCCTCTTCTGCCCTTGGTGGCCTCCTGAAGAGCTCAGGTCCCTCTGGGGCCACCCCAAGTTGTGCCCACACAGAGCACTTGCTCCAGAGCAAGTCTTAGAAGAGTGTTTGTGGATCTCTGCTGACAGACTGTCCCCTTGTCCTTCTCTCTCCACCCTGTCCTCTCAGGGTGCTGGAATCCACCACTATGCCTGGGAACAAAAGAAAAGGCATTTCCCACAGGTTCAAAGGGTGCTACACAGGCAGGTGTAAGTGTGAAAGGCAATGTTCCCTGCTCAGAGAATGTTCTCTCTCTCTGCAGGTAACACACCCAGGGACAGCACACACCTTTTGGGCACTGCCCACTGTCCAGCAGGCATGAGTTCAATGAGAACAGGGCCAGCAAAATCTCCTCTTGATATTCCAAAACACTGTCCAGAATTCTCATCCCTAATCTAAGCAAGGGGAAGGGTTTGGTGAGGGGTACAAGCAGAGGACCCTGAGGGATGGCACCAGCCCCGAGTGCTGCTGGTGCCCAGGAGGGCTGGGTGGGCTCTCGGGGGCTCTGGTGCCTTCTGTTAACCACTGCACTGGGCAGCAGTTCTTGAATATGACTTCCACTCTTATTTTCCCTCAGAAAAACAATGGGCACTGTTCATAGCGAGGCATTTCAGCTCTGGAGGTTTATATTTCCTATTGTAGCCCAAGAGCTGTGGGTGCCAGCTGTCACTGGTGCTGCCATTGTGTCACGATCCCCTGGCTAGTGCAGGAATCGTTGATTGCGTTGCCTTTTGAATCAGTTGATTACCATGAATAATAGGCCAAAAAGGCTGTCAGCACTTTGACTTTAACTATAACTGTTACAATTAATTATGGGTTTAATTAGCATATATGCCTAGCAGTAGAGAATATAATACTTCATGGGTAACAGATGATCCTGCAGCTGTAGCATAAAGCGTGATACAGGTTGGGACACAGATAGTTATTAATAAATGGCTTCTATTGTTTGAGGTCCTTATTTATACAAATTAGCAGGCATGACATAATCAACCCAAACTGTATAATTTATAATAATTGATTTCATTTTGACTGACCACCAGTCGGCCTACTACATGCCCTCAGAAGAAAAATAGCCCTATTAGGATAAGTTTAATCCTAAACATAGCTAATGAATCCTATTACTTTAAGGTCATATTTGAAGCTTTTGTTAATTGTCAGAACCATTTTAAATTGATTAGAGTTAAATTAAATCAATGTAATGTTTAGAAAAACAATATTTCTAATGGATGAGGCCAAGCTGACCTCGAATAAACATATTTATCAACCGATTTCAGTGAATGAGAAGGCTAGCAGCTGGGCTCATAATTCATGATTGTCTATAATATGGGAAATGTCACTATCTAGGCCATTAATTATGTCAGGTAATAAATCTGTTGCTCACAGTTGAGCCTTTGCTAGTTGGGGTAACAACCCCCTCAGCAAAGTTATGATGTTTAGAGACTCTGTCCTTACTAAACCCACACTTTACAGCAGCAGAACAATTGCATGCAACTTTGGGGGGAGTGAATGTGGTCTTTTCATAGCTGTCAGTTACCTGACAACATGCCAGACTGTGATAACTAAGTATGGAATCATCATTTGAAATAACAAGAATGTTGTATGAGAAAAAAGTTTTGCTGCACTACATAACAACATTTTCCAGGCTGGGGAGATCAGCTATTAATAGTTCCTTACAGACCAGCACTAAGTGACTGATTTCAGAAAATAGATTGTGTGGCAAAAGGTATAATGATAATAGAAATATCTGTTTTGCACAAGTTTGAGAGTGTGAGGAATTCAGAATGGGTTAACATAAACTGGGGTACAAGAGGCAGGTAATGATGGGTACAGTTTAACACAGCAGGATATAGGAAAAATGATATGCAGAAGCAGGATCAGTTTAAAGTTAATCATGCATTCAGCAGCTTAGGGAAAGGTCTGGCATTATTGCAGACAAATGACAAAAAACATTTGCTTCCTGTTCAATATCTTGAAAAAAAAAAGAGCAAAGATAAACTCAATTTTCAAAAAGAAAGGGTGAGAAAATAGTAAAAAAATGGCACAGTAGTAACCAGAAGGAGGGAAATTCTCATTTTTATCACAGAAGAATATAAGTAATTAATATAATATTTCTATTGAAAAAGACCAGGATAAGTGATGAAGTGTTCACTAAATTGAAAAGAATCTGGAGCAGATCAAAAAGATTCCTACAATGTTTTGGGCTGCTTTACTTATTCCCTGGAACTGACCTTTCCATGTTGGATATTGGTACAAGGTGCTGTGTTCTGGTCCCCCCCTGAACTGACCCTGTATCTGCAATCCCTTCCTGCAGCTGCTCTGCTTCTGGGACATCAGCTGCCTTTACAGTACAGCTCAGCTGTAAGCTTCAACACTGAATTTGATCATTAGTACTAATAAGTGGTCACATCCTGACAATATTAATCAAAAGTTAGCACAGCATCTCAATCTCAGGTTTTGCACAGGTAAGGTGGGATGCACTGGCAGACACACAGAGCACTTGCATGGACACTTGGGCTTCATGAATTAGCTGTGTCTTCACTGAACCACATCAAATGGCTCTGAACAGCCACAAGCATGTTGTGAATTGGCCTTTTTCTGCCTTAAGTGTATCAACAGCTTCATGCAAAGCACTTGTGAAAATAAACATTAAATGCAAGTTGTAAAGTTACATACATTATGAACAACAGATAAATAAAAGGGCCTTTCAGTTACAATATAAAAATAGTTTCCTGTGAGGAGGAGGAAATACAGATGATTTCTTGACTTCAAATCTCTGGCAGATACTTTGCTGACACTACTTGTAATTAAGCATTTTAATAGAAATTGCTTCCATTTGTGTATAAATTATCAGCAGGTTACAAAGAATACAAGAAAATCAAATACTCAGCTGTGAAACACAGCACTGGAGAGCTGCTTTAGGATATTAAGACAATGTGTGTGTGTCTGTGTGTGAGAAAGAATAAGAGACTGTGTTTGTATGGGTGTATATAATTATTATTTCATTTCTTGGGCAAAAGCTCTGTGTGTGTGTGTGTCTTTTCCTTTATGGCAAGGAAAATTGCTCTTCTAACCTGTCTTCAAAATGTAATAACTTTACTTGCAACCAACCACTACAGACCTGGACTGGACTCTGAATTATTACTGTGAGTTGAAACATTTCTTTAACAAAACTGAGTCCTTTAATATCCCCCACCTCTGTTATTAGATGGACGAATGAATTTTACTTTGAACATAACATGTGGCATTGTCTGAAAATTGCTGGTATGAACTGAAGTTGGCAGGTATTTTCTTGCTCTCCTCGTCAGTGATTGCCATTTATTATATGTTGCACCTTTATCTGTCAAATACCGCAGAGCGCGATATTGATTTGTGTCTGCCGCAAAGCAAAGGTCACTTTGATCAACATACTACAAAACCAGAAAAAGTAGGGTTCTGACATTTCATTACCTGGGAAAAAAGGACTAAAATAAATAAGAATATGTTTGAGAACAGAGCACTTCAATATCACAGTGTGCAGTAACTGTAATTAACAAAAGAACTGCTCTATTGAGGTTAAAGAGAAAAAAAAAGAAGGCAGGTTTTCTTCTAGGGACTCTTCTTTACATGACTGATTCTGTAACATTATAGCTGTGATCTTACTGAAGGGTTACATTCATTACAAATCAAACACCTTCTGCTTCTCAGATACAGATTTTTAACGAGCAATACAACTCTGGAACTCTTTAAGAATAGAGGAAGATTTTATAAAACTTTTAATTTTAACTGAAAAAGCCTAATCATATTGGGGACTTTTTATGCTGTACCCACATGAGGACGTGGTCTCTATGTTAGAAATGCACAGTCTGAAGAGATAAATCACAGGAGACAGAGCAGGACCCCCTGCAACATTCTGTGTGCCCCAGGTCCACAAGAATTGAAAGGGGGAGCCAGAAAACAAGCCCATGTCTTATCTACATTTTCTAATTCTAGTTCCCAAGAACCTGGTTGTCTTTAGGAACTAGCACATAAAAATAAAGATTTGGGAGGAAAGTGATGCTGCAGGTGATGTAGTCTTGTTATTTCCTTTTCTGCCCAGGTGTCTTTCAGGCACCCCATACATTGTGCTTTACTGGGATCAGCAGACACTTCTTTGCACTGTGCAAAGAACATAGGACCTAATTTCTGTGGAAATTTTTCATTCTGGCAGAAACTTCTGTTGTATTTTTTGGGAGTCTGCTCTTCAGTGTAGTTCCCCATCCCTTTATCAGTAGGTCCTGCAAAAACACCTGTCATTTTTCTATTGGGAACCTAGTTTTCATAACATAATAATAACACAACAGATTGGGGCTTTTCCCCCATGCAGCACCCTGATGCCCTCAACATCTATCTGATATTTCAGATCCCTGTTTCTTCTAAACAGAAAAATGAATCTTAAAAGTGCTACTGCTCTACCTGAACACAGGTAACCAAGTGGCCAGGCTGCTTTCCCCTCATTACTGCTGGGGAGTTTTGTTTTTTTCTGGTTTCACAGTGTTCAGTTCCTCACCTGAAGGCACATTTCCATGGAAATGCAGCGAGCAGTGGCACCTCAGAGCAGTAGGGTGCATATCACAGCTTGCGTGGCATATGGCAGTGCTTATCATGTCAATAACAAGTCTGAATAATGCAATTCTTGGTTGTAATTATCTTTTATTATTATCAAGGGTCATTCCTGGGCTCTTCATCCTTTCATCTCATGTGGAATTTTGGGCTTCCTTATTAATTAAATAGCCAGTGTGATTGAATTAGCCAATTAGCTCTGCCTGAAGGGATGAGCACTGATCCAAACAAAGGGCTTGATTCCACAAACTTGTTGCTGTGAGGAAGAGCCTTGCAGGGAGCTGGCTGCCAAGAGTGGGCTCCTAGGACTTTGCAAACCTGATCCCAGTTAATTTGCAATTATTAGAGCAGGTAAAAGTTCCCATTTGGATGCTTTCCTATTAGGAAATAACTCTTTATCAAAAATGAAGCTTTCCATGGGGTTGTTTGATTTTATTAAAAGTAATGTGTTTGAAAATAATCATATGCTGTATGGTGTCCTGCTGTTACAATTTTTTGCTCTGAATCTTATAGTAATTTTAGATTTGTAACATTTAAAGTGAAAATGGGAACAAATCCTTTTATCATTAACCGAAGAGTCCTGACTATTCCCATGTATTGGAAGAGTTTTGCTGTAAAATCCTGTGTCGCAGAAAATGTGCCAAAAATAAAAAGATTAGTCTCTGTCTTCAACAATTACTTCAACCAGACAATGTATGTTCCCTGCTCCTAAACCACAGATTAAAATCCCACGTGGCAACAGGGCTATGCATCTCTTAAGTATCTGTGCCTGAAAGGCACATTGGAAATGTATGCAAATGCAGCTCATCTCTATCCTGCTCCACTGTTCTCACTCCCTTTTTTCCTTCCTTTATCTTGACATGTTTACTATTTCTTCTACACTGTGCTTCACTGAATAGCAGATCAAACTTCAAAGCAACTTTTAGTTTGAAATTTGTTTCCAAGCTCCTAAGCTATTCTTTTTCTGACAGCAGTGGATAAGAAATTGTCACTACCACTGGTGACATGTCATTGGGAGATACAGGAATAACAGATGGGCAGCACTGAGATAACAGGAAGTAACTTCTTTAAAAGATTGTGTTCACATCACCAACTATGAGAGCAGAGGTAGAATGACCCCCAGAAGGGAATCCAATCCATTCAGGTCTTTCTGACTCACAGGTGTTTTTTCTTATTTATTTCCATACACAGATCATATTGGATCTAAAATAATTTGAAGTTTTAAAACAGCTATGTTAGAGTTGGTAGTAACTATTAATGGGGATTAAGAAAAAGATGAATGGATTTAGTCACTAACTTCAGTGTTTTAAATGACACCACTAAAATGATAAAATTATCATAAAAGATAAAATGATTGCTGATGTTCCTGGCATAAGTGAATGCCATTAATAAGAGTCAAGATTCCTTGATTGCAATATGGGATCAATGGGTTATGACATTTTGATGACAGGCTGATGGATCTGACTTTCTAAATGAAGAATGATGGATTATGACTTCTCAAAAGTATGGCTCATTATCAGCATATCGAGGCAGCTCTTGACACCCACTATACATAACACCTATTATGGAATGTCAAAAGTCTTCACTTTGGGTGCATGGCCATGATTTCTGAAGAAATTAATTGTTCTTCTTACTGCAAGGTACTATAACATATTGCACAAAACACAACAGTGCCTGCTATCTACAAGGAAAGCAGCACAGAAGCCAAGAAAAACGGTGATTTTTTAGCCCTCAGCACTTTTCATATCTAACAGATGGTCCACAAGCCTATATGAAACTGCACTTCCTGATGCACTTCCAGTAGGAAAATGATATAAAGCATGACATGGGCTTCATTTGCTGCATTCTATAAAAGTCTAAGAACACAACCAGGGATGAATCAGATCTATAGGAAAACAGGTTTCTTGATTTCAGAGACCTGCATTAGTGCTAATTACATTTGAAAGTTCCCTGCTATTCTGCACTTCATATTTAAAATTTTAAAAAGATGTGAGAGTGTTTTATTAATAGCACATTAGTCAAATTCAAAGTTTTGGTCTATGGTGTAAATTCTGTTGTGCAAAATTGTTGTACAGTGGATAATAGGAATGCTGTCATGAAGAGTATGTCAGATGCAGGGAATCGTTATGGTAATAAAATAGTGCCTGAACTGTCTGGCCCAATGTCCCATCCTGTACTGAGCACTATTTTTGAAAGAAGTTTATATTACAGGAGAAACTGCCAAATATAATTTTAAAAAGGTGTTGTGAATGTGGTCTGTTGATCAATGCATGGTGTTTTCTTGTCTCCTTCAGAATTCTTTGCAAAGCTCTGGGCCACTGAAGGAAAATGAGTCACAGCTGAAGTTTTTTCCTGCCTGACAGAGTGAAAACAGCAAAGAGCCAGGAAAAGACAGATTTATCCAGGAAGGTAGAGCACCCAACCAGCCTCTGCTACGAGCTTCTGAATCACTAGATGTAGATATGCAGGGTTTCAAACAGGCATTTCAAACAATTTCAAACCACCATGTTAACATTATATTAATTTGGCTTGGGACACATCATAATGTATTGATTTTCCATCTCGAACACTAAGATGTTAGACAATTACAAGTTGAAGAATATTACTAATTCTGCCAAGTCTTTCCAATTATTTTGTCTCCCAAAGGACAAAGAATACAGAAAAGCTTCATACTGAGAAAATTACCTCTTTTTACAAAAAAAAAAAAAAAAAAACAAAAAAAAAAAAAAAAAAAAAAAACCAAAAGAAAGAAAAAAATAATTAAAGGAAGAAGTATTGTGAATAAATATTCTTTTAAACCAAGGAAGGATCAGCTCAAAAAGAATTCTTTTCTCCTACTGGAAAACAGTGTCTGGCTAAAATAAGGTGCCATTTATTCAGACAGGGATTTACCTTGGAATGCTCTTAGTAGGAGCTGGACTTGAATCTATGGATCAGCTTTGGAATAGTCAAGGCTTAAAAATAGCTAATAATTACTTAATAAATAGTAACTGTTACCAGACTCCTCTCTGCTTTGGAAGGTCAGTGAATTCCAGGTAGGCTCACCATTTTATGTCTATGCTTGCAGAACCTGTGCCAGAATGGTGCTGGAGGAGTGGCAATTTCCAGCACTTGCTGATCTCATGGACTTGCCATTTCCTGTGACAAACCAGGAGGTCTCTGCTGGATTGGGAAGGAATGTTCACATTGGTGGCATTGGCGGACAGGTGAGTCACAATTTGCTCCTCCCTGACCTGGGCCCAAGCACGCACGAGGAGCCCGGTTCCACTTGGATCTGTTCTTATGTCTGCACTGACTGGGGCACCTGATTGCACAAATCACAGGACAATGGACATCTGTCCTGGATCTCTGCTGCTGGAGCCTCCCCCAGCAACACCCAGAGTTTCAGTTTGTATAAATCAGTGTAATGATGAGTGTATCATTTACCCAGTGAGGTGGTGGAGTCATCATCCCTTGAAGAATTCAAAAAAAGACTGGATGTGGCACTTGCTGCCATGATCTAGTGAACAGTTAGAACATCGACTGGACTTGATGATCTTATAGGTCTCTTCCAGTCTTGAACTTCTGTGATTCTGTGATTCTGTGTGTGTTTTCAGGAGAGCCACTGATCTGTGCTTTACCAGATCTTGAGACATTTCCTAACATTATGTCACTATATCAACTGCAGAGAAATCCTAGTAAGCAAAGATTGGATCAAGACCTAAGTGTCCTAGGCTGCTATTTTTTAAAATTCAGTTTCTTTTCTAGGAAAAAAAAAACCACAACAAAATCTACCCAGATTTGGTAGATTTGGTGTGATGAACAGCTCATATCTGCTAACTGAAGCCTTCTAAGCAGATCATTGATTATCAAATTGAAACCAAAATATTTCTTCATCCTTAATGGAGAAGTCTACAATTTAATAGTGGGTTTAAAGAAATTGCCCTGTGTATCTCCGGAGTGCCCTGTTCCTCTTGTCCAGCTGTGGCATTATGAATGGTTTACAGAAGAGAACACTGTTGTCCATAACTTTTACAATCAGAAAGAGGCTGAATCTGTTTACAGCAGCTCCAGCACTAGAGCTCCTGGAGAACTGCAGAGGGCTGGTGCATCCCCAGGAGAGTTTGCAGGCCCCTCTTGCACCCCTTCCCATCTGTTTGCTTCTCTGGTCACCAAACTGTCCCCTGTCTGCTGTCACAGAGTGCACTGTCCTTCCACAGCTGTGTGCCTGGTGTTCACTTAACAAATCCCTAAGACAAAGACAGAAGTCTTCAAATAAATTGCTAAAATTCAGCCACATGGCATCTCCCTGACTGCTTCCCTTCCACCTGCATGTCATATTTTAATATTTCTCCTTTGGTTTTACCCTCTCTGGAATAATTCTGTATAATTTTTATTCTACCAAATTAATGAATTAATAGTGAAGTTTGTGAAATGGCTGGTCATGGGGGGCAGGTGAGGGTGAGGCTCACTGGGCTCTCCAGTATGAACTACATTCATATGTGCCAGTAACTTTTAATAAAGGCAGATTTAGAAAGATCCCAAGTCCTCACCTTAGCGGGTGAGGTAGCTCATCCCCAGATGCTCAATTTCCAATTTTAGGAAGTATGTGGCTCTCAAACTTCCAGGCAAATACGAGCCCAGGATGACGAAAGCAGATACTTGGATGTGCAGAGCACTTGGGACAATTACCTTATTGCCTTATTCATTCCTGTGAGGTTTTAACCCAGACACCCAGGAATGGTAATTTAGATGTCACGAGGAGTTATTGAACTCCTCATGTAAGAAAGATCTGTACAATTTGCTGTGAGTGACATCTCAGTGTCACAAGGGGGTGATAGCTGGATGACAGTGCCACTTACTTGTTTCTTCCGCCATCAAAAAGAAGAAAGAACTAGAAAATTTAATTTGTTATATTAATGATTTTTAAAAAAAAATCAGATTGTAAGAATGCTTTGCACTTGGTGCTGTACAACTGAGGAACTAAACATGACCCTTTCCTCAAAAGGCTTTCAAAGAAAAACTGCACTAGCCACAGAAAGATGGACTAACACAGTCCTGGTCAATATAGTAGTCTGTGAGTTAAATATTTGCTCATTTGCATGGCATAAAATGAGTGTCAGTTCTAATTAACTTGGTTAGAAAGCTGGAAGAGTAGCACTGCCAGGACAAGATGGAGAGCAAGTCAAAGACAGGCTAGAGCTGTGTAATTATCACAAGAGTTGGGGACAAACAGAAGATTCTCCTATGCAGGAAAGGACTTCCTGCCCTCTCCTCATCTTGATTCACATTTTGTGTTAGTATGAGGGTCTGAAGAAATTAAGAAGAGTAGGAGCTTCAATTAAAACATAAAACTCTTGTGAATGTAACTAGGAAAGACTTTCCCTCCTGCATTGGTCATGGAATCTGGAAGAAGTGCTGCTTCTTAAAGAAGTAAAATGTAAGATTTGGAGAAGGACAATTTCAGTCTTAAAGCATTAGCTCTTACTCCATGAAAATTCCTTTAAGCCACTAATTCAGACTAATAAATAACCAGAAAATTAATCTATGGACTACTACTTAGGCCACCACTTGAGTATTTCAAGGATATAACTTAGAAATGTGATTTCCCCCACCCCCATCCCATCCCACAGAAAACTTGTGATTTTATGTGCTTTTTTATGCATGTATTAAACAAATGGCACAGCTGAATAGCTTTTCTTAAAAACTGGACATTCACCAAAAAGAAGTTTGCCAGCACAGACAATTAGGCTTTCTTCTTTTAACAATAGATTGACTGACTGGCACATTTGAAATGCGAGCGTATTTTTTATTCCTCCGTTCACCCTTTGAGCTGATAAACATGAACAATGGGAAACAGCTGGGACAGGAAAACATTTTAGTTTGTATTTTCAAAGCAAGCAAGAAATAAACCCATCAGTGGGAGCCAGATCACATCTTCTGCCTTAGGGGTAGTCAGCAATTGGGGGGAAAAATACGATCCATATTTTTAATCAAACATTACATATTTATTAATGTGCAGCTGGCCTATTGTGTGCATGATTTTTTTTCTTTAACGCTGTGCTGCGTCCGTCAGGCTGACATTGTTCTGTAACTGACATTACTCTATAAGGATCTGGAAATGCACAGATTTAATAGGAATCATTGAGACAATTGCTTTCTGTATTATTAGGTCTGTGTGACGTAGGTACCATCTGAAATTCAATTTTAGAAGAAAAATAAGATATTGTTCTATCAAGGCAATTTTGTGCACCTGTGATACAGTAAGAACATACACCCCCATGCTCCTATTTTCCTCCTCACTCATCTAACTTCATGTCTGTTTAATGATACGTGCCACTCTTTTGTTAAAAATGTTTGGCCAAATGTATTTTGATGCTTATTGAGATTAAACTTTCAGTACATATCCCTGGTAGCAAAGGTTGGGCTGTTCATTAGTTGGAGGTTTGGCCTTGTCAGGTTCCATTGACTGCTGGCTAAAAGGATCACTTTATCATCATTTGTCTGCAATGGAGACAGTCTTTATTCAGCCTTGATTCCTCTGGGGTCACAGCTGTCATAACTTCACGTGCTTTATAATGCAGACCCCAGTTTCACAATCCCCTTAGGTAATTGTCTAATAGATCCAGTTTACCTTAATATAGATAATATGTTATTTACAAAGAAATACAAGGGAAAGTGAGGGACAATATTGCTCAAAACATCCCCTTCCTAACCTATTGCTTGGGATCAATCATTTGGAAATTATGTTAAACTCAGTTCTGATTTTGAACCCAAAAGGGAAATATACCTCTTTTTCTGAGTTTTACTCTTTTTTACTCTGATCTTTCAGCTGCAAATCTCTAGACTGAGCTTGGAGATTTTTTGCTGTTGAAAGCTGAGATAACTCTGAAAATTTTGATAAGGCTATGGTGTTTTGTAGAACGAGGCCTTCATTTTGCCTTACAGTTCAGATCCTGCAGATTTTATGTGCTGGAAACTATAGTTCAATTTAACTTGAAACAGTAAGTTTGACTTCAGGTCAATGTGTTAACCTTTTGAGGCAGAAACCAGCAAGGGCAAGGATGGGCTACTGCTGCCCCTTCTTGTCCAAGGGGGGCACCCACCCTGGGGCTCTGAGGAGGGTCTCTCTCTATGGAGCAACTCCAGTTTTGCATCTCTTGACAAAGGAACTGGAAATGAGACAATTTCCTCCAAAACAAGGCCAAAGAATCAGTTTGTCTCCATTTGATTTAGTAAAACCTGAAATCTTTTTACAAAACCTGGAAGAGCTCCATCATGAGCATGTGAGAAGCCCATTTTTGAGTGCCTAGGTAACCAGTGCATTCCCCTAGCAGGTCAGCTGCTGCCTTTTCAGAACCAGAAACAGCCTGGCTCCTCAGAGGAGATGGGCTGAGCGATTTCTACATTTAGTTTTCTTTAAAATTCTTATTAAAAATTAGTGGAAAAAATTGGAGCTTGATTTTCATACTGGTACTACTGCTTTTACAAAGTGCTGGCAGCTTCAGTTTCTCTAAATAAGATCTACTTCTAATATTTTTTATTTTGTATCTTTTAAGGACTACACAGAGACAATTGTGTGCTTCACAGAAAGTAGTTGCCACATTGTGTTCTTAGTATCCCTACCAATAAAAATTTGCATTTCACTATTTTTCAATAGGAAGAATGATGTTGCCAAAGTATCCAGACAATGCATTTAACAGAGACAGTTCTACACAAATTTCTAATACAGAGCTATATGGGTCCAGACAGATCCCTCTTTGAAGGTAACTGCTAAGGGGAGCAATTTCTGAGACTTTTAATCATTAACAGAAATCCTTTATGTAAAGTAAACATAATGAAAATAAGCACCTTGTGGTGGGAGTCTAAACTTCAAGAGGGAAGTTGTACTTTCCTTTCCATTTGTGAAAGTTTGTGGATGCTCAGATCCACAGAATGGTCCCACACCTTCCTCTGCAGGAGGATTCAAACACCAAATCCTCTTCACAATTCACTGTCTGGCTATTTCTTTAACAAAGTTTTCCTGAATGAGTGTCCATATTTTTGAAACAAAACATGTATTCCATCAATGGCATCTTCTCACAGTAAAGTTTCTTTCAAATTCCACTCAGTCATACCTTGTGTGTGAGATTATGCACCAGCATGTGTTGAATTTCCCAGCTGATATCTTAACTAGAAGCTGATTTTCATTTGAGTTTTCTAATTCAATGCCACAACTCATTGCACTGTAATATCTTAATTACAGTAGGAGATTGATAAGTAAACAAGGAAATGCAGCTGTAGTGTTGTGGAAAGTCACCCTCTAATTATTAGCTTTCATTTATTTTTTTATTATTTTTTTCCCAAATATCTTCCATATAATAAATTAATTCAAAATAGCTGTAGAGCAAATTAACATTACACAGGGGGAAAAAAGCAACAAAAATCCCCACAACCCTCAAAGCAATCTTTTAAAGGGTTGCATAAAAACTGCATATAAATGCCTGTTTCCATGTGTACTGCTGCACCATCCATGAAAACAGCCTTTAAGACAACTCATCTTACAAAGGAAAATGTCACTAGATATAGTGTTGATCATTAGAAGCACTACAGTGCATTCGTCTGCTTGCACCCCACTTTGATTACTATACAGCAAAGATGGCCACAAGCACTCAGAAAGTTTTATTGAGGCTTAAATCTTCATTCAAATGATGTAAAGGGGCATTGAATGAAGATTTAGAACTCTATAAAGCTGCTTGGCAGTGTCTGTGGCAATCTATGCCACATAAAAACTGAAATGCTTCTACTTTCTTATTGAAACATTTCTACTGTAATTCTTCAATATTAGGTAGCAGCCACAGTGTTGGGACATTACCACATCTGGGAGTATTTCTCTTACTGAGGGTTTGCCTGCAATCAGTTGTGCAGGATATTATAGGATGTTGATGTCTAGGACATAATGGAAGAGGAATTGTTACTGCAATTACATATTATTATGCTTTTCAGAAGATAATGTGGGTTCATTCATGTGAGTATTTTGAACTAGCAAATACCCTAATTGCTTACATGTCTGTTATAATCCTAAATCCAGTTGACATATCTGATGTACTGCTGCATTTTAATCTGGCCACTTGCACGTGTCCTCTTTATGATTTTCCTCTGACCTGCCTGAACTGTGCAAACAAGGAACAGGAGTGTCTTGCACGTTGCCTTTGCAGCTTTGGTCTGAGTAACCACCCAGGGGGACAGAGAGACAGCACTGGAACCACGTGCACTTTTTTCCAGGAATATACAATTAGCCTGTGCAAGAGCAGGGTAGGTACTAATGATCTGATTGTGTTATAATGACAAATTTGTGAAAGAGTGTGTGTTCTGCTCCAACTCTCCTCTCACAACGGGTTGGATTGATGGAGGATGTGAGGCAAAGTATTCACCCATTCACTTAACCAGAAAACAAAGGCAGATGATTAAGAAACATCAGTATTCTGAAGCAGCAATCAAACTGACCCTGCCAAGGAGTGAAGAACAGCAAGCCCAGCCAAAAAGTGCTGCAGTTGTCTGGTGTTAGAACTGCAGGTGTACAGGCAGCACTTTTTCACAGACTTTCCTGAGGCAGCCAGCAGGGCCAGACAACAACTGCTCACTCCATGGATCAGCATGGTGCTTATGGCAGTCTCATGTGCACGGGGAGTGACAGAAAATGGTCAGAGAAAGATGTGCTTTTAGAAATTCCTGCTTAATAATCCACTAGAGGGAGCTTATGTATAACCTCTGCCAGGCCAATTATCTCAGAACCTGCTATTGCATAATTAACAAAGGTGAGGTAGTTATGAGGGGGATGCCTGCACTGCTGTTCTCTTCTTGATGTGTCATCCTGGAGCTCAGGAATGGCACTTCTATCCAGAAGAGCAATTTGTTTTTCTCAAGTGGAATCAGCATTCTCATTGGCATCAGTTGGGATTCACCTTCATCACTGACACACTCAAACCTGAGAAAAAACTGCCACTGCTGAGTGAGGACTTAAAGCATTAGCAAAGCTTCACCTAACCTATCCTTCTGTCCTTGTTTCAATTCTGACTGCAAAACAAGAGTTCAGTAGCCACAGGAGAAACTGGCAAACTACCTGGGCTGCAGACTTGGCTTCAGTTTATTTCAGTAGGACAAGGCTTTCAGCACAGGGTTTGCCTGGCACTGCTTGTTTTCCAACTGGAAGCTGCCTCCTTTCTCTGGGAGACAGCTGGGATCAAAATTGGTGTCCTTGACAATATTTAACATGCAAACACCCGCAAATATTTCCTATAGTGTTAGCTAATAAAAAGACAGGTTTAACTCTCATATCAGAAATATCAACTTTCGTTTAGCAGCAGAGATGTACTTGCAATTACAATTCTAGCTAAATCTAGACATAACACACTTTCAAGCTACATACCCACATAGTACAGTCTAAGTAGTCAGATACACTATCAAAAAGCTTATCATAAAACTTGAAATTGCTGTATCCTTTACACTCGTTGCCTCTTTTTCTTTCTGTTTTTTCTGTTGGAAGAGAAAACTTATGACTACACTTCAGCTGTCACCAGCTTTCAAGGTTATACTGATAGGAATGAGAAACATATTCCTAATCTGCATACCAATGCATTGAGAATGCAAAGGCAGGCTTTTTGCCATAGAATAGATGATGATAAGGTCTTAAGTCTTTTGAATTTCTTGTGTTGTACTTGTATTATCATATGATTTCTTAAGCCAAGAATGAATATGTAAATTTCTTGCCACTGACTTGCTCCAAAATAATGGACATTACACTTGCACAGTGGCAATTCAGAGTGTAAAATTGATTAATATTTGTTTTCAAAATGACATGCAATGATATATGGATCCTTTTACAACTTAAATTAATACTTTAAAGAGATGAATGGTCTCTACAGAGGATGTTAAAGTTCAAGCTGAGAAATTTGCATATTTATATTACAACCAACTGATAATAATTGTCGAAACAGAATGTAATGTGGTTCGTTTTTCATTTTAATCTGGTTGTACTCAAACACAGGACCTCATTAACTTCCAGCAACTAATACAGCATTATCAGTCCCCATAAACTAGGCTTGCCTTGAATTTATGAATTTCAAAGACTATTTCCAGTGGTGAATCGCTGTTAAACACTGGGTCAGTCACTAGCAGGTGAACTCCATGTCAGATGCTGTAGAAGCATGAAAGTTACCTGGGCTGAAGGGCTGGAGGATCCCATGGCCAGGTACCTACTTTGGCTCCTACACTCAGAGCCAAAATTAAGGTGTGAGATAAACACCTTGCCTTTGGAAACTCACTCAAAGACAGACTGGTTTCCTCTGGATGACCAAGATCAGGAAAGCCAACTTCATCCATTTCCGATGTTAGGCAGTATTCTTGAACATAAAAAAAAAACAAACCAAAAACCCCAACAAAAAATGAGCAGGAGATCTTTCATTGAGATATAAGTTTTGCAAAAGGAAAATACATAAATTGTGATTGAGTAGATAAGCAAACTTGGATGATATTGAGGATACTACCCAAATAAATACTATCCACTTGGGTTTAAGAAACAGTAGCAATAGAATTAGCATTATATTGCTTTTCTGAGAAGAGAAATATAAACTAAGCATGCTGTGAACATGTCTTGGGTAGTACATTATAGGAATTTTTGTGGGTGTTCTTTTACATTTCCAGATGTATTGGGAAAATGTACATCTCTCTACGAATGAACAGTTAGCAAGAAACTTCACAGCTCTGTGAGTTTCTTGTGGTGAAATTGATACTGAATCTTCTGAAACAATGCTTGTTTCTTTAGCTCACTAGAAGTTGATGGCTATAAAAAGAGGAAGCTTTGCTTACAGTGCACCACCTTCAACTGTTTTTAATTTTCTCTCATAAGTGTTATTTAAAGGCTGGTGTGACCCTTCTGTTCAGGAGATCTGGTGTGTGAGTGCTCTGGTGGGATGGAATAGCAAATGTGCCTTTCCTTTAATGCTGTAACAGCTACAGGGAGCTCAGGGCTCCAAGGGGATGCCTGACAGCTGGCAATAGCTGGGGTATGGATGCATTTGGAGTCTCCTGACTGTATTCCTACAGGGAAGGGGATAACATTCCCAAACTAACTTCCTCTAGTCTTTAGGCAAAGAACAGGGCACATGGGTCAGCCCCATGGCTGCTGTGTGCAGTACTGGGACAGTCCCAGGAGGCTGTGAAAAAGAGGAGGAACACTATAGAAACTCTGTAAAGAAAGTAATGTGTACTTTGCTAATAAGAATACCAAGAACTTTTACTTAAGTGAATGAAAAGCTCTAAAATGTCAATACCTGGTATTATAACTTATTTCCTAAGAAGCCATCCAGACTTTCCATTGCAACCTCACAAAAACCTTTTTTATAGATATTTCTATCAGCTGACAAATGCCTGGAGGACAACCTGTTCCAGCCTGTTCCAACTGCACAGTGATTGAACATTGATTTGTTGCAACTTTATAATGGGGCAAGAATTGACTCTCTGGATGCTTCTCACAAAAGAAGTCCAGAGAACAGAACAGGAAGATGCCTTGTTGAATTCCCGAATTTGTTATTGAGTGAGCTATGCTGCATCCAAGCCACCACAAAGCTTGAAAACTGATTAGAAAAAAGGGCAGGCAGAGCAGTGAAACATCTTCTTCAGCATACAAACTCATCCATCCTATATGTTGGTAACTAAATGATGACTAAATAATTGATTTTTCATTGTGAAGAGTAGGTACCTTCCTACAGAGCTCTGTAGTGGGACCTGTGCTGTAACATATTCACAACCGACTTAAGAAAAAAGGAGGAGTGCATATCCTGGTGGCAATTCAATATCTAGTAGAACATTACCAGGACAGTGAAAACATAAACTGACCAAAGCTTGGTGAGGAATCTCTGAAAAACTTGGTGATAAAACAGCCAAAGAGACAAGAGGCTGACAAAAAAGCAAGCATTGAACAGGTGGGGGAAGGGAAGAGAAAACAATACCCCAAACCAGAAACACAGTATGGCACCCTAAATAATTAATTATCACTTAGCAAAGTGGGAGAGTAATTATGGACAGTAAACATTAACTCAATGCTTAGGTGAGGAAGGGAAAAAACATTATTTATACACAGCATCCCTGACTGATGAATACTTTTCTGTGTTTGATCTCAAAGGTGGTATTAGAGAATAACATAGAGAAAAATAATAACGACAACAACATTTTGGAAAAGTTACTGAAAAATTAATTGGATAAGATTCCTTTGATAAGGACCCAAAAGCTTGAGGGAGGTTTTGAGAGGAGTCTATAAAAACACTCTTTAACATGGAAAAGGTGATGTGGGAATCAATGATCACCATGTCTCATAATACTACATCAATTAGGGAGCAATCTGGAAAATTACAAAAAAGCAGGTATGTAGAAATACATATCACTTTACATGTTTCCTATCTTATCAAAACAGACTTCTGTACTATATTTGGATGCTAAAATTGTGTGTTGGTTCAGAAGATGACTGCAGAAAATTCAGACGAGAAATGTCCATCAGAGATTATTAAAACACGATGCAGATGTGAACAGCAGCCCCTGAACTCCAGATTGCTGGAAATAGTAAAACTGCCATGGGGAAAGCTTCATGTCATTGCTGAAGCCCTTTGCCTGTTTTTGCAGACATCTGAAGGGCCAGTCTGTGGGGCTGGCTGCTTGCACAGAGCACTGCTGGGCTGCAGTGGAGGGCAGCAATGGCCAGAACTGGAACAGCAATTCCTGTCCTGCTCCAGGCTCAGTGAAGCAGATCACAGAACATTTCGCTTTTCAACCCCAACAACCATACTGGCAAAATTTTCTTACTGTAGCAAAATTTGCCAGTGCACCAAGGGTTTTGTAGTACAAGTTCCAGCAATCCCTATGAGGCAATGAGGGCAAGTTAAGCCATCAGAAATATATATTTACACGTGGAAATTGTTAGTAATACTGCTCTTCTTTTCTCCAGAGACAACTCCATTTCCACAGCCTTGAGAAACACATGCACACACACACAGACACAGAGAAACAATCAATAGATACACTTAGAGAGCCCCTTACAGCATGTCGTGCTCCACGGATTTTGATAATATCAATCATAATTGAGTTAGATAAAATCCATCTGACTTTCAGGATGCTGGGGTCAGCTGGGGACGCAATGCCTCACTTCACATCAATTACCACATGTAGTAAGGTGGTGGTAAGCAATCCCATTTGATAGTTTGCAGCTATAAATAATTATATGGCAATAGCAGTAAAGTTGGCTCTTGGGCACAATACAGAATCATGAATTTTCATTTACTTATATTTCAGAAGCTGTTAGGCCTCCTGGTTTGAAATGTGAATCCCTGATTAGGTGTATCATTTTTCTATTAATACAGTATGTACAGCTGGTAGGTGCTTGTGAATGACCACTTTATACTTTTTCTTATTTTGTGAGAATATTTTCATTACAAATAAGACCACATGATGCACAAGGATTGATTAGAAATTTCTGTGACAAAGCAAACTTGGTTTCAGTCTCCTTTATTATCATATTACATCTTTCATTTAATTTAGGGTCTGCCCCATCCAAGTCTCTGCAGGATTTCAGTAATTTTTTTTATTTGCTGTATAATAAATTCTCAGCAATTTGAAAACATACAGAGTAAAGCAGGTTTATTAATCAGAAAAGTAGTGCAGAAAGGTTCCAAAAAAGATCAGATATTTTTTGTACTTCCTTGCTTTGCCTGGATACCTGTTCCTTTTAAAATGCTGGGGTTTATTACACATTCTGTATTTTTAAGAACATTAGTCAAGAGAGGCAGAACGGACATAAAGTCAGATTAGGAATAAGGTGGGAGCATGGATGGAGTTTAGCTGCTTTAAGTGTGAAGATCAGAAAGAATCAAACTGAGGAACACCTAAGGAAAGCTGGACAGGTACAATAAGAACAGGATAATGGAGCAGAGAACTGGAAGAAGTACAAAGGCCAAGTCTTCCTAAACATATCAAGGTATCTCCATGGTCCCTAAAAATGCAATAGAATTCATCTGACATTTTCAAAGCAATGTGGAAGTGGGGGCTGGGAGGATGCACAAAGCCCACCTGAGAAGAAGAAACCCACCACAAGCAGCAGCTCCTGTCGTGCACCACCTCTCACCACGGATCAAAAAACAAACAGAGGAACGTTTCATGCTCTGTCCCAGAGATTTCTGTGTTGGAAAAGGGGCTGATTTCACCGAGGAGCTTGTTTTGAGAAGTGAGTCTGCCATAGAGAGGGGTTGCAGAGCACTCCCCCAGAACACTGCTTCCAGTTTGCTGGGGCTGGAGGTGATGAACAGGACACGGGCAGGGAAAAGCAGCCCTGGGGCAGTGCCCGGAACCAAATGATGTGAAATGGGGTAACAATGGCTGTGCAATACCAGGCTGGATTTAACAGTCAAGAACAGAAAAAAGATGCTTCGTCAGCAAGATGGTTGGCATGGGGTCTGATTTTAGGAAATTTTTGCTCTTTCTTTCACTCTGACCTGAAGACCAATTGTGAAAACCATTAGCATTTTGATCAGTAAGGAAAATCAAAAATTGTTCAGCAACCTGAGAAAGAATTAATCTAAGAAAAAGTCTTCTAAACAGGAGGAAGATTAAATGCATTAAGGATGTCATAGATATTTGAACAAGAGTCAATGATTTAAAGGGAAGGCAGATTACATGTGCCAAAGGAATGCATAGTTGTCACTAATTCTAGATGAGTCACTACAAAACATTTGAATATAAAAGGGAAGGCTTGCTGTAGGATCAGGTAAGAACTGTATCCTTATTTATGATTTGATAGACCAGACCTAATTTTAGTAATGCAACCTATGTAAAAATTGGGCATCCATTGCTTTGGAAAGCCCAGGTCACAGCCCACAGAGCAGCATCTTGCTGATCAGAGAACTGGTATTTAGCAGCATGAATTGAACTGCAATCAACAAGGAGCCTGATTTGTGTTCTAAATTGGTGTTTAGCAGCATGATCTGAACTGCAATCAGGGGAGAACTTATGGCCTTTTCTAGGGGGAGCAAATGGATAATTTCCAGTCTCATTACACAAAATATTTGTAGCATCTTAAATTAGATTGGAAAAGATCCCAAATTATTTTAACATGAGATCTGTAGGAGAACTTTTTGAATATGTTTTAGAGCAAAAACCTGCAGAAATGGAAAGGTTCTAGTGAAAGAATTACTCTAAGCATGTCTTTTATAATTTTTCATATTATAAAAGAAAAAGCTCAGAAAAGCCATTGTCAATAACAAGTAGGGATTTTGTTGCTGTTTTTTACTCTGTTCCTTCATTAATTTCTCTGCTCTATAGCACACTGCAGTACCTGCATGAATTGTTTTTTCTTCAGCAAACTAGAATGTTTCCCAGAAAAATTTCAACACATCTTGATAAGAAAGGTGTATTGCCTTGTGTCACAGGCCAGTTTCCTGAGATCACTGCTCAGAAAATACTTGATCATAGCATCAAATAATAATCCCTAGCCATATTCAAGGATTTGGTGGCCTTACAAGTGACCCTGATGCCCTGTGCATCATCCCACTGGCACTGCTTTCCCTGTACTCTGTCATCAATCTGATATTATACCCCAAATACAATATTGCACAATATCCTCACAATTGGGTATTCCAACAACCACATCCCATGCTAGTTTTGCACATTTTATGTTTGTCTTGTGTTTTATTTCCTCTCCTATCTCCATCACAGCCAACGGTCACTGAGAAGATCTGGCTCCCCGGCCTGTTGCCATTGCTCTGCATATTCATGAGCAAAATCTTTCCATATCCACATGGCAAACCTTTCAAACTGTCATAAAGAAGAAATAATCACCTTTTCTTTAAAATCTAACAAAGCCCACCAGAGCTGTGTTCTTTGTATAATAGTTAACATTGTCACTAGTAATCAATTTATTTTACTGGTAAAGACAGTATTCTCATGACAAGTCAAAGACCTTTGGAAACAGTACATCTGTGCCTGCTATTTAAGCACACACAGACACAAAGAAGCAGAATATATTAGAAACAAAAAATATGTCAGCTTGTATAATGGTCCCATTGTTTGCTCTACCAGAGAGGGATTGTGCCATAACATATGATGCTGAATGTGCTTTTCTTGTCCTCCAGCCCTCATAATAAAGTATTTGATGCAAATACTCTAATCACATGGAGAAGATGCGGATGTGAGTTGTCCTTCCTTTCACTGCTATCCCTGCTGCCTCAAGAAATATATTTTTTATGAATATTAAAAAACCCAAAGAGCAAATTGATGGAATTCTACTTTAGTGTGTTACTTTTAATAGCAGGTGCTTGATTCACACTTGGCTCAATATGAGCCCCTCAGCCAGACAGTGGAGCTGCATCACAGCAATGTTCAGCAAATGGTGCCTCTCTTGTGCCTTCTCCATTAGGCTGCTTGAATATTTTACATAGGATAAACCAGAAAAGGTAAAAAAGGCCCAGAGAGCAGCATATACCCTATGAAATTGATTCATATATAGCACTGTAACTGTATGCAGCCCTTTGCAGCACTTCCTAATGGGTAGTGCCCACAATTTACAGAAAAAAGTGGCTTTCCAGAGTGTAGGAAGGGGTAGAACAGGTCAGTTCATTCATTTATAACACTTCCTCCTGTGCAGGGGAAGTCTCAACTCTAAGGCGCAATTTCAAATACACAAACTGGGAAGGAGCATAATTAATTATGCTGCATGGAGCATAGAATTACCCAGTGGTAAAACAGTTCCTCCACTTCAATATATGTGTTCCTACTCACTCATTTATTAATGCTTGATAAAGAATAAGGAACATCTGCCCACAAGAGAAAGACAAAGGGCAGGAGCAACTTTGGAGAGGATGATGGCCTGTAATAAGGACTGGCAGCAGAGAGGAGTGACAGGGCATCTTCTGCATGCCCAGCCACAAAGTGCCATTCTCTGTTGACAGGCAACAAACCCCTTGGCAAGCTTATCCCTTCCCTGGCTGTGCACACAGCTCTGCACAGCTGGAATCTGCCACTTTCTCTGTAAGGGGAGAAGGGGTGCCCCATGAAACAAACAGGGATGTTTATCCCAGCACACTTTGTTGTAGTGCAGCTACATCACATTTCTGCCAGAAGCAGCAGCCTCAATCCTATCCTATCCTATCCTATCCTATCCTATCCTATCCTATCCTATCCTATCCTATCCTATCCTATCCTATCCTATCCTATCCTATCCTATCCTATCCCACCTAGTGCTGCACATCTTGTGGGGTGGTGCAGGAGCTGCCTGGAAAACGGGAGTTTCCAGAGTTCTGCTTTCTGAGATTTAAACATGTTCTTCCCAAGTTGTTTGGTAGGAATATCATCATGCTTCTCTGCTGTCTGGATTTGGAATGAAAGAACAGAGCAAGTAAATAATCTTCTGCTTTCTCTTCCTGGGCACCCACTCATCAATTGGCTGTCATGTCCATGTCTACATGAGAGTATTGCACACAAGCAGCACATGGGGCTTTAGAAAATCAATAGCTTCCATGTTAAATTATCAAATTTCATACTTTCTTTCCTTATGGAAACCAAGGAAACTTTGTGTGTGTGTGAGTCAGCCACTGCAGAAAGCAATAATGCATCAAAATCAACTTTAAAGCAGCGCTAGTTAAGTGGAATAGACCAAATATTGCCTGCTGCAGCATGCAGCCAGTATGAAACGAGCAGAAATAAAATCAGAGAGGCAATTAAAAAGCTCTGTTAAAGGTACCTGATATTAGGCACCAGGTCCATTTGGCCATTAAGGTCTGGCACGAGCAGAAGGGGCCTGCAGAGGTTTGTGTAAGGGATGGAGCTCCTTGGGACCCATTAACAACCTCAGCAGCCCTTCCCCCAGACACCGGGCAATGTAACAGAATTCCTACATCTCCAAAGGCCACTCTATAAACAGAGATGAAATCTGAATATTCAAACCTCCAGCCCTCCTGCTGAGCACAGCTGAGCGTGCTGCAGCTCAACTTCAAAGCAAGAGAGCCATGAGAAAGGAAGCACGGCCTGGTGGCACTGGGGACTGGGAGCTGGTGCCTGGCTGGGCTGGATGGCTCTGTGTGTGTGCTGTTAAACTGTGCTCTAATGTACACAGCACATCTCCAGCTTTGCAAAAACAGGCTCAACATTTGGCTTTTCTCAGGGTCAAAAGCACCTAGTTATTACTCGACTGTTGATTTGCATTTCAAAAGGCCAGGCCAGCTCTCCATATACCACTGCTTTATAATAACTCACTGTGGCTTGGATAATAATTTAGGTTTTGCAGTGAGAGCAGAGGTTATTTTGTGCTGGGGCCAGGTGCTTCAAGCCATGGAACATTTGAATCCTGGGGCTGGGACCATGCACACCAATCCTCATCACCAGGTCTGTGCAGCAAGGCCAGGGCTCTGAGCTGCTGGCAAAGGAAGGAAATTCTGATTCCTGGGGCACAAGAAGTCAGGCTATACTGCAACAGCCAAGACTGGTGATTTAAAAAAATGTTCATGGATTTGGAGATTCAGTTGTAGTTCCCTATATTGCTCAATTCTGAATTTGCATCTTCTGCATGCCTAGCATATAATCAAACCACTGGCAGTTCAGAGGATACTAGCAGTGGTAGGTCCTCAAAACTTAACACTGTTCTGACTTCCCAACTCCTGTCCCAATATTCACTAAAACAAATGCACCTTTCCTCCAAACCATTTCCCAAAACAGAATGTTTGAAATTTAGACTGGAAGAAAGTAATGTCCCTTTTGAGGGAGTAGTACAAGATGCCATTGTCTTACTAGAGCTTCTGCTGCTGCCCAGGGACTATATCCAGTGTTTTCATCCAGCATTCTGTGCAAGTGTCATTAGTGACACCTTAACTCATTCAAGCTCACCTCTAATGAACAAGCATGAAGGAGCCTGGGGTGCTTCCTTGTAAAAGTGTGCTTGTAAGGACACTGTTTCTGTAGGAGTCACCAGACAGCTCCCAATTAGGCAGCACACTGTGAAGAAAACTGTTTGTTTTTTATGACTTAGGACTTTTAAATTGCTTAATTGCAGTTGTTGAGGTTTGTGCTAGGACAGTTCAGAGCTTGCAGAGTTTGAAATGAGACATGTACCTGCAATGCAGCCAGACAGAAGCACTGCTGACATCCCTGGCAGAGCTATTAGAAGTGGCTGCATCTAAGGGTAAGATCGATTTACCTTTCTTCATCTTTTAGAAACACAGGCTGGTCTGTAATCTGTTTGGTTTTGGTAGTGGATTTACTTGTTGCTTCTTTTATCCTTAATGGAAACATACATTTACCTTTGGATCACTTATAACTTCTGTTTGCTCTCTGAGCTCTCAGACTGATCCCCCTTATGCCCTGTGAGTCAGCACGTTCTAATTATCTCTATTGCAAGGCTCATTCTAAAAGATAAAATTATAAGAGCATTTGTGCAATCTATGCCCAAGTGTCTCAATATGCCCTTGTCAGGCTGTAACAGCATCATTGCCTCTCACTGAGGGCAGGGCCTCTCTGAAGTTCAGATGGTAGCAATGGAAATGTGGACTGGTAACACAGTGACAGGTTCCATTTTTCACTGTCAGTGAAAGCATTTTTATTAAGCAGATATGTTAAAAGTGAGAGGTTTTTGAGAACGTGCCATGAGGTTAGTTGCAGTTGGGAAAGCCATCTTTACACTGACAGCAGGTGCAGAAGTCCATCCTCATGGGGACCTTTAAAAAATATAGATCTGAGATTAACCTTCCTGGCCACTGTATATCATATGCATGTCATCAAAACCTCAGCATGGATCTGGCAGTAAAAATATCTGGTTGCTATTAGATGAGAAGTGAGGTGATGATGAGTGTTTTCCACAGTTCATCATGTTGCTTATTGTTGGGATCACTGGTCTGGGGCTGGAGAAGGAGGAGCAGGGCAGGAACATTCATTTCAGGCCCTGATTCTAAAAACTTTCAAACCTTAGTCTTACTTAACAAAATAACTTGGATTTATGAATTACACATGTGCACAGCCATGTGTGATCTCTGGCACTGGATATTGACTCAGTAAACTGCCTAGCTGGCAAACAGCTTTGACTCAGTAGAGCATAGTTACAGCTCTAAACTGCACTGAAAATTCCTACAATCAAGAAAGCTTTCTTAGCAGTTATTATTTTAATGAAGAAACAATCAAAACCAAGATCTGGCACAAAGGCACTTGTATAACAGGGAGTGAATTGCAAATAAAGATGCTGGGTTGTGCCAAGCAAGAGATAGAGCAGCTTTTCCCTCCAATTACTGACACCTTATTTGTTTATCCCACCAAGACTGAACACAACAACCTGAGTGACTGTCCAGAAGCACTCTTCCTTCCCCAGCTCCAGCACTCAGCAGCTCTAATTCATTATTAGGTGCAAGTTAGCTATAGATTTAATGGCCAATTCCTTCCATATCATAGACTGTGGGATTTGATGAGAAATAGAAAGTGCATTAAAATAAAGGATAATTCCTTTTAGGATTATTTCCCATTTTAAACGGAAAAAAGGACCCTGACAATCATAGTAAGCCTGTTATATTTCCCTTGTTCTAACAAATGAAACCATTCTTATACAAAAAGATGAATTAATAACTCCTGTGTACCAGCATCAGAAATTGTCTATGGAAGAAAAAAAAATAAATAACCCTTTTCCACTTGGATTGTGCTGATCACATTTATTTTTCTCTTTCCATCTGGAAAGCCTGTGGGTATCATGAGAATTGTAGCCAGGCTGATTTGGGTCATGTGTGAGGGCACTGGGATCAGAGCCAATGTCACGTCCAGCCCCCTGGAGCTCCAGCAGCTCCCAGAGAGAGTGTAAGTACAAATCTGTGGCATATTGGGACATGAGGCTGGTCACAGCTGAGGTCAGTGCCCAGAGTGTTTCACACAGCAGTGGCAGCGCCGAAGGGCTCTTAACCTGCAGCACATCTATTGAATGAATGGAGTTCCAACAGGGAATGGTGCTGTGTCCTGCAGCAGTGATGCTCTGAACCTGTTGCTTTATGAAAATTGGGTGCAATTGTAGAAATACATGAACCTTACAAATTGCATAAGAGCTTTCTGTGCTCATGAGGCAGAGAAATTAGAAGGGCAATCTCATACCTCTGGTTTATTCATTTGTTTAGCAATATTGCTGAGAAGAAAATTAGAAAACAATTAAATCAGTATTTTAAAAATAGCTTTCAAGTTGTCAAAGAAAGGCAAAAGTGAGAAATACCTGTAGTAGTGGGCTGTGGGTTTCTATTACAGCACCCTGAGTGGGTCGCTGGAGGTGAGAGACGAGAATCTTGTTTCTTGATCAGAAGGCTGGATTTATTGATATATGATATATAATACATTATAACTATACTAAATAGAATAAAGAGAGAAGTTACAGAGGCTTCCTAAGCTAAGAATAGAAAGAAAGAATCTATAACAAAGTTGTGTCCAGGGACTCTGTCGCCAGCTTGTTCCTGTGATTGGCCCTTAATTATAAACATTTGAACATGAACCAATCACAGGTCAAAATAGGTGCATCCTATCGCATTCCACAGCAGCTGATAACAATTGTTTATATTCTCTTTCTGAGGCCCTTGCTTCCCAGAAAATGCAGAAATCTGAAAGAAAGGATTTTTGTGAAAAAATGTCTGCGACAGGTTTCTACACATGGCCCTTGCATCATCTTTCTGAGATAGAAAATTAAGTGCAAAATGCACTGTCTATTCTGTAACTCATGAAATAAAATATGAATTAGTATTTCATCCCTAGCCCCAGTCTCTGCTTTAGCTATGCTCTGCTACCATGTTACAAGGGCCAGTGGTACTGCACCAGAGTTTGTGGCCTAGACTGCAATACAAGGAGCAGAGAACTTGTGACAAACATCCTTTCCTTCCAGAACCACCACTAAAAACCACTGAGGAGAAACAGAGCAGCAGATGCCTTCTAAAACTGCCTCAAGAGCCCAGCTGCTTTGCCACACCTGAGTGCCTGAGCTAAATGGCACCAAGCCCCTCAGGGACGTGAGGAGGAGATGTCTGAAAGGCCCTCTGTCTGCCACAAACTCAATGTCATGAACGGAGGGAAACACAACTCTGCAATGACAGCTGCAAGACTGGCTGGTGCTCCTGACTCTGTCTATGCTCTATCCAGTTAATGGAGAATTTGGAGTGGCTAAATCTGTTTCCCACCTTGCCTGAGGGTGTTCAGTGTCCCATGGACGAAGACTGGCTACCAGACAGCAGGAGCCACATGGGCTCCTTTTCCTTCCCTTCCCACTGAGATGCAGTGCATCCTGCTAGGCAGCAGGACCAGACTGTGCAAATCCAGAGCTGCCTGTCTCCCAACAGGACTTGTGTCACAAAGATTGGATCATTCTCCTTGCTCACACATCATGAACTGTGTGACAGGACAAAAGAAACCAAAGCTCTGCATTTATTTCTGCCCTCTGAGGACAGCTACCAACACGTGCTCCTCCGAGAATTTGAGCCTGTGGATGCCTGGTCCATGAGCCCTGCCAGGTGTAGGTATGAGATACATTTAACACAGAGCTTTGCCAAGCTGGCACATGAAACTGCCCAGTGTCCCACTAGCAGCAATCATGCACAGCTTTAACAATATCTAACTTCTCAACAGCATTAGCTACAGTGAAGAAAAGATGCTTTAACTGAGATGGAAATGAATGGGAAATCCTGTAGAAGGAGGCATTTATCTAATGAAAATAGTTTGATAGCTTCAATTCTCTGGGATGACAAGCCTGGGTGGCTGGTAGCCTCTCCAGAGAGGGTTCTTCCAAATTAATCTTGTCACCAAGCAAAGAACCACAATTCAACTATTCATCTTTCCAGAGATGAATGTTTTCATCAGCTGCATGTTGGCATGGGATGCACTTAGGTCATCTGCTCTGCCTCAAACCCAACCCTGAAATTATTCAGTGCTTTTAAGGTGCTTTTTCAAAAAGAAATCTGTTATGTCATTGTCACCTTACAGTTTTGTACATGTGTCTGTACACGTGTGCATTCTCATAAATATGTTTATATGCATACATACATCTATATGTGTGTGTGTGAGAAGAAAACAGAAGTTAACATCTCTGCTTTAGTTCAGCACCTGTGCTCTTGCCTCCCTGAAAATACAAGTTTTTTCCTGCAAGAGCAGATCACTCTTGGGTCTTTCTTCACATCAGCAGCAACCCTGCTCTGTTACACCTCAGTGCCTCAATAGATGAACATGTCTGCTAGTGAGAAGTCCAGCACTCTTTTATTCAAAGCCAGAGTGTTGTTAATCACATGTTCTCAGCTTGTAAACAACAGTAAAATCAGTAGACAGCCTTCAGAAAAATATTCTTTCATTCTGGCCTCTTAAACCATGCCTGAACTTTAAATTGTGCTTGGACTGCAAAACCATATATACCTTGCATAAGTTGAAAAATTCTTCACAATGTTTTAAGATTTCTTTATAATAAATCAGGTTCTAATTCAAGTGTTTATTTTTCACTGGTTTTGCATGTCAGGTTTACAGATCTGGCAGATAGAAAATGCAATATAGAGTTTACTGCCTGATTCCTAGCATGTAAAAGGAGATTCTAATGGGAGAATCACAGGCTTGAAAGTGACCATGGATACCATAGGTGTCCCTGCTCAGATAGCTGCTGGAGCAGTACTGTTTCACTGTGTTCATTTGGTACAACCATTTCATAAAAATAACAAAATCCAAGAAATTACAAGGGCCAAAAGATTTTTCACATGCATGAGCCAACCATTCAACTTCAGCCTGTTAGGGAATGTGGTCAGGACAAACGTGATAAGCCTCAAAAATGTAGAAATTTATAAATTAGAGCAGAAATTCTTCTGCCAAATTTTACTGGTTTAGAACCAAGAAAAACCCTTTGAGCAAAAAAATGTTTGGATGGTTTGGTAAAAGTTGCCCCTTGTCCTTCAGCTTAGGGGGATAAAATAATAGTGATTTGCCAGGTTTTTTTCAGCTGACAGCAAGCTTTTGAATACAACTGTTTTGTTTTCCCTATTTATGAAATTCCTCTCACAGTTGTAAGAGATCTCTCTGCAGATTATGGGAAATGCCTGACTTGTTCTTCCTGGGAAGCACACCAGCTTCAATGATACCAGTGATGAAAAAAATTTCATTTTTACAGCTGGTGGTATAACCATAAAAGGAGAGATGGAGGCCTCTGAGGGGAGTAGGACCAAGTCAGCTTGCAGTGGATGAAACTCTCAGTGACATTGCTGTGGGTTCCTGCTTTTAGAAGTTCTCAGGATCAATATGATGGCTCCAGTAAGGGACTGCTGCCCTCAGCACCCCCAGGGACACCATGCAGCTGTCACAGACCCGCTGTTGGGGCAAATTCTGTCCCACTGTAGGAGCCTGGATGAGCACTGGGCTCCCTGCACTGCCCAACACGCTCAGGAGAGCCAAACCTTTGGGTGCCAGCTGCAGTGCAGTTGTACAGCTCTGTTGTTTTAAATTATCTTTTTCCACACAAAAAGCCTGGAAAATCTGCTTTCATTCGGGAGTTACAGATATCCTACACTATCCCTGAGTTCTTTCCACCTTTAAGCTGTCCTGTTCTATTCCAAGCTTTCCCCCTCTGCTCGTGCTCCTTCTCCCCCAGTTAATATGTTGCATCTTATTTCATGCTGTGACACCATTAGTGGAACCTAATCTCCTCTCTAAAGTAGACTATTAGTGTTTGGTTGGGGCCACTTATGAGGTCATACGCTCACACAGCACTTATCTGAAGTAAATGCCTTGTAGCTAATCAGGAAAAGGTAACATGCCATCACCCTGCCCACGGCTTCCCAGCACCCAAATTCCACTCATTTACAATAAGAGAAACCCCAAGCAGCCCAAGGTTTGATTTTTCCTTTTACATGACAGAAGCCACAGCCCTTAAGTGACTAGGATGGAATGAGAAAGGAATAAACAATTAGACAGGGCTGCTGGAACAAATCCTCCTGTTTCATTTTTCTTCTTCACTTGTCTCAGCGGGAGTAGTTTTACCTCCTATTGACACCCATTGTGCTCTTGGCTGCTCACTATGATGCAGCTGTTTTCTTAATGCCTATCAACCCTCTCCCTTTTTACCATACAAAGGTGACTTGTTAATACAAATGTTGTTGAAACCCTAATAACAATGAGTCCCAGTTGTGATCAATGATATTGCACCTTGGCAAGGGAATGTATCAATGCGTATGGATTCATTTAAAAGTCATCTGCTCAAGGCTGCCGGTTTTTTATTTTAAAAATCTCCACATAAGAAATATGACTGTTCTATCAGACTGACTTTTCTAACTCTACTGGGTGCAGTAACACAGTATTACAGTTCTGCTATTTCCTGTGATATCCACTTAGTCTCACATCTACCATTTTCTATCTGCCCCAGAGAGTACATTTAAACATAACCTGTCTTCCAATGAAATCCTCAAATTCCAGTTATGCTCAGTCCTCTTAATAAGGTACTTGGATGCACCTGTTCCTCTCCAAAGGAACTTCCAAGGAAGCCATATGATTCCCAATGCCATTTTCTGTTTCATTATCAAAATCTCAGCACAAACCAAATGCTATCACCTCCTAAACACTAGCTGAATCATGTCTGGATTCACTGAGCAATGTGTTAATGTTATTTCAGAAAGTGTATTACCCTTTACAGCTGTGTGTATGAATGGCCACACCTCAAAATGTCACTGTGTTTAAAAGTAAATTTACCATTTATAAAGATGACGGACTGGTTCTCCTTTCCTTTATGGCACCCTTGTATGGCTGTTGGTCTGGCCACATGGGTAGATGTATGCTAGTGCAAAGTGATATTGGATTAACAGATCAGGAACGATGAAATTGAATATAGATACCCACATATGTAACTGACAGGGTGCATAATCCATGGAGAAGTGTTGTTGTCAGATGGGAAACAAGCTTGAGTGAACCTCATTCCTCAAATATTCTCAGTTCTGGACCAGGGTATTCTAAATCATTTCCTACTTAATCCACTCAGCCAGAGACATGATCATTGGACTATGTAAGGATCAGCTTGCCCTAGAGAATAAAAGCTTTTGGTGTTCAAAACATGAAAGCTGAATCATTCACAATCTGAGCTACACTGCTATTGTAATTCTGAGTAGAGGAACCATGTAACACAGCTGCTTTATGCTTTGAAAACTGTTTCCAGTGTTCCAGTGTCATATATTCCTCCAGATCATTACACTCTCACATGAAACTAATCAACATTACAAATTGAAATTAATCTAGCAAACACACTGTTTCTCATTAAAAAATTATTAGGTTCCATTACACTGTTTTAAAAATCCACAGAGGGATTAGCTAGAATTTTGACAAGTGTCAACCCCAAAAGCAGGAATAGCTGCTAATGCCTGATTTATAAGTTTTCAGATTTTGTACCTCTGTATTGGGAACAATAGAGTCTTTTTTGGACCTTTGGTTTGTGCTAGGACTCTGAGTCACTGAATATTTTATGGTATTCAATGAACTACAGTATGAGTCATTCATGAGCTTTCAAGTATTTTTGGAATAGTGTTATTTTGCTTAAAATTGCAGAAAAATCGACCAGCAGAAGTGATAGAAAATGTACCACTGTAGATTTAATAAGATCACGTGGTGGAATCAGAGCATATACACATCAGGATAAAAATTAATTTAAGCAAAAATTAGGTCTACAAAGGAAATGAGGGATTCAACAATGAATTGTTAGAGAGTTATTGTATTCTGAACAGGACCCATTTTACTGGAGCTGTTCACGGTTGCCAAAAAGTTCTTGCCTCAGATGCTGTCCGTGCTTACAATACTTATTTCCATACTCTGCTGCAGTTTACCATTCCTACAGCATTCTGCAGACATGCAAGGTTTTCATGAGCACTAAATGATTGCAGAGCTTGATCACAGGGATATCAGACACTATTCAAAGGACATGACCAAGGCCAGTTTCCATTGGTGAGGTCAGTGAAGAAATAAATCCAATGAAAAGTCAGCCCCACTACAGTCTAGGACACAGACCATTCACACCACTCACAATGTGAAAGAGTATTCCTACATTTACATAGAGATTTTGCTATTTTTTCTGGTGTGGGGAGGGTTTTTTGGTTTATTCATTTAAAATAGAGCCTAAACACACTGTATACTATAAGGAGTAACTCCAGTGTAAGGACCTGAATCACCAACATCACTGGGAGACAGAAAAAATAAATCAAGATTTTTACACAAAGCACGTGAAGAGCAGTGGCAGAGCCCTGAGCTCACAACCTTGTGTTTGTGGGGACCATCCAGCAGCACTTTTCACACAGGTTCAAACTAAATGACATTTAGTCATGGTTCTGTGCAGAGATCAGTTTTGGCTTTATAGCAAGGCTGAATTAAAGCCATTTGGAGAAATAATGGGAAGGATTGTGTCAAAATCTGGAAGTTTTTCCTAGTTGAGAGCCAAAACTCTTGTGTCACAAGACTGCCTGAAAGAGAAAGTTTTCTTGGATGCATGACTGTGTTGACACTCTTATTCTTGCTTGAGAGTGGCTTTTCATGGTTTTTTTGAAACCCCTTACTAAGCAGTATAAAGTCAAATAAGAATGGGCTCATGGGGCTTCTTTGGATGGAACTAACGAATTTACACTTTAGTGAATTCTGAACAAACCTTCCCAGAATACACGAGATGTCAGCCAGGGAGAAATTCACCATTTCTCAAACATTTGTTGTCAATGGGACATCAAATGGAAGGACATCCCAAACTGCTCCTGCAAAGGGAGCAAGAGGTAACTGTGGAGCTGGTTCCAAATGTCCTTCACTGTTCCCAAGCCTCTGAGCAATGGGGTGAGGGATCTGCATCTTCCAGAGTGATGCTATGAAAGAGTCACATCCAGCCTGTCCCAGATGACTTTGACAGCCTTTCCTAGGGCATAACTCCCAATCTGCTGCTGCTGAGTGCCATGCAAGGGCAGGACCTCTCTTCCCAGAGAGTTCATCATCTGCTGCATGCAGACCACAGAGCTCAGCTGCTTGTTCATGACTCTCCTAAAACAGGAGGGTATTAGGTATTAGGAATACAGTATTAGGGATTATTAATAGATATTATAGTACTAGCAGGGCACTCCAGAAAAATATTTGATCAGAATGCTATGGTTGGTCAAAGAAATATTTAATATAAAATATTTAGAATAGGTCCCCTGTTGACTTGAGAGGAAGCAGGCTATGGGTAAGTCCTCAGCTGGCCATGGAAATAATGCACTGAACTATTCAAAGCAGAATGTGTGCCCAGCATTCTTGGTCTGATATGGTGGGAACAGCAGGGAGTGCAAACAAGGTGTATTTGTAAGTAAAAGGTGACATGGCAATCATTATGCAAACTGATTTTTTTAATGAAAAAAACACTTAAGAGCTCAAATCATCTTCATACAGAAAAATTAGCTTTGGGAAAATAATTTCTGCAGACAGCTTCAGTATTTAACTGATTTAAAAACTGAGGGAAAGGGTTTGTCTGTCACTATAAAATCTGCAAGACTAAATTGTTGCTTGGACTTCAAACTGCTTCCTGTCATGCATGAATGACAGGTGCCACTTGCTGTAGTTCTCTGTTCTCCTTTCTGAGGAATTTGAAGTGTGCTCCTCCAAAGAAAGAGCTGGCTGCCCACTCACATTCTCAGCTACAATAAGTAGAACTTCTACAAACTTCCTTGCCACAGTTCTTGTTTGGAGGTTAATTATCCCAAGTTCTAGAAAAATGGTTGCTTAAAAATGAAGAGATAAAGGATAGCTGGGAGCTATTGTTTGTCATGCTGCCCTATCAGAGGACAGTGTGAGTTAAACAGTTTTTCATAAAAAGGCAAAGGAAAAAAGAAAGGAGTGTGTATCACTGAAGGACAGAGCAGAAATCTTTTATTCACATTTTGGAAGAAAGGCTGCCCATATTTCTGCTGACATTTTTTCTCTGAGCAGAGCTAACAAAACAGCATTTGTCTAGGTCAGCCCAGTCTATCATGTAATTGTATCATTCAAGCTTGTTTCAGGTATGGGCTGCTTTTCCATTAATTATATTCCATGCACATGTATACATATCAGAGCTGTTGGGATGTCTATTTCTATTAGTTTAACAAGCCCTGGTATTAATGAGATTGCTCTATAATTGAACCTTTTCATGGGTCCCTTGGTGATGAAATTATGCTAATCTGAATCTGCAACCACAAGGCATCCATCATACTTGATCAAATAGTAAACATCAACAGTGATATGCTGGGAGTGTGAATGTGCTGTTAATTATTACATAAATGAACAAGCCCCATTATTTCATCTTTATACTCATGCAACTTAATAAAATGGGTGAAGACAGCGTGTATCAGTCCTCCACTATGTGGCAGCATGGTCCAGTTAACAGCAGCATGAGCTTGTAAATATTGTTGTATCTTCAGGCCTGATACTCTCTGTGTATAAAAGAGGAAAGAAGGGGGATATATTTCATCTCCCTGGGTCACTTTTGTGGGAAACAATGATACTGATCAAAGACATACCTTTAAAAGGGAAATACATCTGATTTCCCTACTGCTATATTTATTTGGTTTTAAAATCTGTGTGGATTATGGATCACTAAGGGTTTTAAGCGAGAGATATATCTCAGAATGTCTGAAGTGGAATGATCTATATCAACTTCAGAAAATGTATGTAAACTTAAGCAGATAAGGTTTTCTGTACCCACACTTGTAAAAATAAATGGATTTGTAGGATGCCTGTGTTGCTGCAGGCATCATTCCTCACCGACTGCTACATCACACTAAAGAAAAGAAGGAAGAATTTCAGGCTGCTGTTAATAATAATATGAGGACCAGAATTGCCACAGAGCAAGCATAAAAAAAAAAATCTTTTTTTTTTTGTCAATGTTTCTTATTAGGTTCACTGTGCCTTATAACTACCTAAGTACTACATCTCAATGCAAGTTGATTTTATTTTTGTCTTCACTTGTACAGAGGTAAACAGAAATTAAAAGAAGATATTATTGGTTTTGGTAGCATTTTAGTCTGACAAGTCTCAACCCCAATATTTATCCAGTGATCAGAATATTCTTCCAGTTTCTGATGAAGGAAAATTACCTTATCAGTGATCTTATGAATATGATAAGCAAGATATGTGCTTCACTGATGTGAAATATATAGGTGCCAGATGTCACTGACTAATTTCTAAAAAAAAAAAGAAGATCAAGATTAGTTCTCCTTTCTGAACATGTTTCACTAAGTTCTATATAGGAGTGTGTTGTGCTGATGAAATTAAATCTACTTTTTGACCTAGTTTGACTCATGCTTTGCCTCTGCCTTTTCAATAATTAACAGAACTACATTAAACATATTTGTGGAAAAATTTTCTGTAAGCCATCAAGTTATAAATTCAATTAATATAAAAATATAGGGATTTATATTATGATTTTTTGAAGGAAAAACATAGAATTCATTAGAGAAGCATTTGAAAATGTACTCAATAACTTTGAGACATAGCTCAAAATAAGTTCCCTGGATTGGTGCAGTCCTGGGACAATGTAACACATAGAGCTGCAAGCTGCTCACTCCAAGCTGATTCTGCTGCTGCTAAAATCAAGATAAAGGCCTTTGTGACAGGGCCTGTTCCAGTATTTTTTGTTACCTCTATAGGCAAGTGAACTACAAAACCCCAGGCTGATTTAAAAAAAAAAAAAAGTTTAATATATTTATATATTTCTAAAAACATTCTCACTGGGAGAAGTCCTGATGCTTTTGTGTCAATAATGGCATAGAAACACAAAGAGAGAGGGGTGCTCCTCTGAGCTCCCGGGCTTATCATGTATTTATCCACATCCTGTTAATGACATTTGGCATTACTGAGAAAGTTTGCCCCGAGTTTCCTTTACCAAAATGGAATTGTTTTGAGATATATACTAATCATGGTGAGAGCTTCATACTACAGAATCAGCATCTCAAACAGTACCAAGGCACATTGAGTCTTGCAATTTCTTCCCTTCCCAACATTTTTCAGTGGAACCACAGAGGACTGTTTGTTCAGCACTCCTTCAGAACATGCCACGTTCTGGTGCTGCTGCCCTTATTTACACCTCACCACTGCTCATTTCAGCAGCCTGACTCCATTTCAAACACAACTAGAGCCAGGCACTAAGAGGTTGTTTCCATCCTTCCTTTTTTTTTGTTTTTGACAGCATTGCCTAACGCTCTGGTTTCCCTCAGACGTGCTTTTGCAACTCTCCTGCTGAATCAGCAGCCTCCCCTCCTGAATTTCCCCATGCCAGCCACACCGGGCTCACCCTGCCCCGTGACACCACCTGTGAGCCTTAGAGCAGCCCCAAAGCCCTGCCACTCCCAAAGATCAGCCACCAAAATGGCAAGGCACCTGGAGAACTGGAGAGAGTTCAAGGAGGAGGGTATCCTCACCCAGAAACCACCCCAACAGCAAACAGGGAGTAAAACCACCTCAGGTTTGTGGGAGTGCATGGATTTGACCATGGGAAGGGGGTTAATTCCCTTTGTACAACTGTGACTGAGGAATGCTGACATCTGCAGAGGCAGGTGCTGTTCCTTGGCGTGTCCCTGAGTCTGCAGAGGCTTGTGCTGAATCCCAAAGCTGCTCCTTGCCTTCAGTGGGGTCACAGCACAACCACCCCAGGGAGAGTGGGGCTGAGGCCCTTGCAAACCACAGCTCTCCAGCCTTGGCCCTTCTGTGTCACCTGAGCTTGTCCAACCTCATGCTGCACTTACTGACTTTGATTTTTATTTATTTTTAGACTGAAGATTCCTTAATTCATGCAGATATATAAAATAATTCTCTAGATTTCTGTTATGAAAGCTTTAATAACAGTAACTTATTATAGGTATTGTATGAGACAAAAGCATGGAACAGCTTTTCCCAATGACAGAAAATTACTGAAAATTTGTACCACTATTTATAATTATATCTGATTTTGTTAAATAGAGATAGGACAGCAAAACAGCACTCTAAAGATCTTTTGTTCATGGCATTTTAAAAATCAAAACTATTCCTACAGTTCCTAATTTATAGTCATCAACAGAAACCTATCCTTTCTTCAGTTTTATTTCTGTACCATGCCCTTGTTGCATATCTTTATATATCTTTTAGTAACTATTTCCACTCTCTGTCCAAGCAACATCAGCAAACAACACCCAAGATCCTATTGCCCTTGATCTCTTAAAATTTGGCAAAAGAATTCAAGCAGTCTCAAACTATGAATTTTTCCATTGAAACTGGAAAACCATAAACCTAATTTACATTATTATTATTATTGTTATTATTATTATTTATTATTATTAACCATTCCAGTTTGTAATCTTGAAAACACGTTTCTTTTGACTAGATATTTTTACCAGGGGGTTGATTAATTCCTTGGCTCTCCTGTTATAGAAGTCACCTCTCACAAGATTTCTCTCCCATAGCAGTGATCCTTTCCTATGTGAGACCATTCGTTTTCAAATCATGAATGAGAGTGAAACAATTAAAGCCACTAAATTAGACTTCAATCCTTTTACCTTCTATCCATTCAGACTTTCCTCAATAAGTTATTATCTGCTATTCTAATTTCCCAGTCATGCAAGTCTGCCCACTGGGATCTGATAACAAATTTAGTCAAATTTATTATTAACAAGTATCTCTAATCCTTAATTGTTTGCTAGAAACTCAGAACTGTTCCTTATTTGTGTATTCAAAATTGCATCATAATTTGTGTATGATACTTGCTTGCTTTCCCTGCTGACGAGTTTGTTAATTTGAATGTCAATTAAGAATGACCACAGAACACAATGTTCCTCATTTCAAGTGTATTCCTTCCTAAATCAATTCCCTTGTGTCCAGGATACCCCTCTGTACTATTAAAATCAATACATAGTCCTGATTCTTTCCTGGTAGGAGTTCCCAAACCACGCAAACAAACAAGTACAACCAGGAAAGGACAGTGCTAAAACTTAAAGCCAACTAAGGTTAAGTAATCAGTGCAGATTTGCCAAAGTTCTTATCATTCAGAAACTCTCAGTTTAGTATTTCAGGGCCAAAATTCAGATCTCTCTGGATGTTCTGTTTCTGACTAATTTATCTCATAAAACTCATGACAAACACACAAAACAATTGCACCCAGATTTGAAATTTTTAGTCAAGTTGTAGGAATTATAGTCCACACAAAAGAATTAGCATTATTTTCCAGACAATCATGGATCCATTGTATTATTAGCTGGAAAGAAGCACTGGAAGGGTCACTCCAAGCTCCCACTCAGGCAAGGGCTGCTGGCAGCACTGAACAGCCAATTCCTTCTGCAGCTGACTCTTGTACACCTGCACAGATGTCTGGGCACCCTGGAATGCCACTGCTCATGGCAAAAATGAGGATTCAGAACATATTTCAGTGATCTGCAAATATCAGAGATTTACAAGTGGTCTTGAAAGCTGAATGTTCACCTTATTTAGATGTGGTTGGGCATGTCATGGGTACGGGCATCACAAAAATGTGATCCATGTCAGCCCACAGCATTCACACCAGTGCACAGCCTTGCTCTGCAGAGCAATAACAAGGTGAACATTCAAAAGTACTCAAAGTCTGGTGATTATCATTCCAAAACTCCTGAAGGAGATTTACTTTTGTACCCTTCCTAATGTTTTTTGCCTGTCAATACCTGTCACCCACCTTTTTCTGGATGAATACTCCTCCATCAGTACAACTGAGACAAATGAAATGCCTGTGGATATTCACATGCATTAAATAGCTATACATGCTCAGAATCACTAAGGGATGAGAGGATTGGCCAACCAGAGTAAAGCATGGAAATGGGAATCTTACATGAAGTGGTGATACCATTGTTTCACTGATATTTCAGGGGGAAAGCTGCTAAAAGTCTGGCTGAAGAATTCAAGCTTTCAACATCAATCTCTCAGAGAACACACAAATATATATATATATATATATATATATATATATATATATATATATATATATATATATATTATACATGCATGTGTTTTTGTGTGCTCATACAGCCCTTTGTCTTCCTTGTATTTACAGAAATAAAGTAATTTTCTTTCAGATCAGCCATAGTAACCTCACTATCCCTGCAGGACTCTGGTCAGGAAGCAAATGATATAATTTCAAGAACTTGTGTCATTACTGTAGAGCACAGAGTGAAAAGACAGACTGCAGCATTTTCCCAGGAGGTGTGTTCTCAACTCTGCCCACAGACTGACCAGCTGCAATGCTTTCAGCATCTCTCTTTGAAGGGGGAAGGAAGGATAATTCATTACCCCCAGATAGGGGTTGTACATCACAGCCTAGAATTAACAGTTACGAGCTAGAATTGAAGTGGTAGCACTCTAACTGCTATGACACAGATATCAGCACTGTGTTGGGCAACTAAGGAAACCATGAGCCTCACCAGGTCAGCAGTGGAAAATTACAACTTCCCCTGCTGAGCAGAAGCTTCATAAAGATGATACTCAAGGTGCACAAGGCAGTCCAACAATCAAAGGTGGCCTGTCAGAATGCTGGCACTTGCAAAACATCACCAGGGCACCTGCAGAGGCTGGAAGTAGCTACATTCAGGCAGTCTCCAGAGAGGATTTCAAATTCTAAATGTCAAAGTTATAGCTATAGAAAGTGGGTGGAAATCCCTGGCAGAAAGGTGGGCAGAACTGCAGAGAGCATGGGGGCTTGGGTGGGATGTGGCTGTGTGAATCATCTTAGTGTTTGGGAATTATCAGACTGCTTTGGAGTGGGCATTGAGGAACTCCAGGAGAGGCTGAGCCTGCCATGGACCAGCCTCCTGCCCCTAAAGAGAACACCCTAAAGAGATTTCAGACTGGAAACAGCCTCAGGACAGTATAAATACACCTACCTCCTTTACAAGACTGTCTACACAATTGGCATTACTTCTACTAAGCAGCAGAATCTGCAGTTCTCACATATGCAAGCACAGATCTTACTGTACTAATGACCATTTCCAGCTAATTTGGCAAAAATCTGCTACTGAACAACTGGTTCATTTATGGCCTTCCTTAAAGAACCTGCTCCCTTTTCCAAAACACTCGCTGGAAAAAAAAAATTGTAGACAATCCTAACCTGCGAAATCTTAACCTGTTACATGTTCAGAACTGAATCTGTTCTCTATTAATCCTTGAGCACTCCACTCACTTTTTTTCCCTTTCTAGCTGCATCCAAGGTTTTGAAACTTTTATTGCAATCATTTAATGAGACTTCTTATATAGTAAATGCTCAATGGTGATAGGTTAAATAAGGCCAGTGCCAGCTATTGCTCTGCAAAAAGATTCTATGTATGTGCAGGTACCAGAGCCAGGTACCAGAGATAATGGTTGATGGTGAGAAGGTATCAGCTAATTCTTGGCTCCATCCTTCAAAAGAACACAGGTTTAGAAAATGATTCATTTATTAGTAGTTTTAAAGATCACTTCCCTTCCACAGTTTTTTCATCTTGTAAGTTTGTGTTTCCACCTTTCCTTGCTCAAAAAATGCAGAATTTCTTAATTTCATACAAGGAAGACTGTAGCTTCCCTTAAGACCAGCTCAGATTTGCAAACTGCAGGAAACAGTTAAATTTAAGGTTCTATCCCACAACTGAGTTACAGAATTACTGTGTGCATTAAAGCAGCTATGGCTGCATAACCTCAATGTGTTTATCATGGAAATGGCTCTGTGAAAAAGCCTGATGCCTTCTTCAACAAGTCATACAAAATCTCTGAATTTCTACTGCAACAATTCTCTTAGTTTTTACAATACATACACTGGTAACTTTTACCTGACAGGCCACAGGGACAATAGTTTTTCAGGCCAAATGAGTCAGTGTTTGCTGGACAGATTTTGTCCCTATACAGTGAATATAGATTGTGTGTGAAAGGGGGTAAACTGAAATCTAATTAGATTTCATTTTAAGTCTAGCTGCTGCAATTATGACTTCTGAATAAAAGTGGTTGTTATTTAGCAGGGTAGCCTAAGCAATGCACATAATTATTATAATTATTAGGTACCTAATGATATCTAATAGGAGTCAGCATTGTAAATAAATGCTGTAGACTGTTCAGCAGGGTGGCCTGCACTTTGCAGAAAACTAAATAACAAAGGTTAATAAATATGTTTACAGATGATTGTTTTACAGGAACCCTGGGCAGCACTATCTGCTGGAGATTAGCTACATTAGAACTCAACAGACCAGAAAACATCCAGAATAATAGTCTTGGTACCAGCTTATAGATGCAGTGTATTAAAATAGCCAAACCAAAATCCTTCTCTTTCCAAATCCTGTCTCTCAAGTATAAGTTACACTGGGGTTTTTTCTTTGTTTTTCTGTTTTTTAATAAGATCACATAGTGGGAAAAATTCAACTTTATGTGATAAATCAGCAAATATGAAATCAATCAGCAAATCCAACTTAGTATCATAAATCAGCAAATATGAAATCAATCAGCCTTTTGGTTTTTCTGTTCCAAGTCTTTTTTTTCACTCTCATAATTTAAGAATATAAAATGGATACTGCTATTTGAAGTGTGAATTACAATAGCTGCAGATGCTGCCTAACCCCTATTTGCACTGTATTAGCAGAAGAATTGTATTTATGTAATGAAGACAATGTCCACTGCTGATATAGATGACACATTAAAGATTTAAAATTGCATGTGTTTGCAAAGTGCATTTCAGAACCTTCAATTTCCAAAGTCCATTGTGCATTCAATTATCTTCCCACCCAGGCAAACTAGGGAGAGACTAATCAAGCATAATGTCCTCACATACTTCCCAGTATGCCTTCCTCAGAGAGGGCAAAGGGCACTGTCAGACCAGGATTGCAGCTTGCTCTGCCATGGGAAACACTGGTATGATTTACAGTTTATAGTCTCCATCACTAAATGTGGCCATTAGTAACAGTAAGCCTAGCTACAAAATAAGCATTTGTTATTTAAAGTTTTCCCACATGACTTTTGAGATCATTTTAGCCTTTATAAATTATTTTGGTAGTGGTCGGTTAGCTTCCAGAAAAGAAACAAACAACCAACCAAAAATCTAAAAATAAAAAAAAAAACAAACAAAACAAAAGAAAAAAATACCAGCCTAGGGCAAATATTCCAGTAATGTATTTAAGGTGCACGCATTGATCTGACTGTAAATATTTGTTTTTGAATAACACCCGTATTAGCTGCTGCAAATGAGGGGAAAGAGTGTGCATTTCTCACATGCTAGTAGATGGGGTATTAACCTTCTCTGGGCAGCCTGTGCCAGGGCCTCACCACTCCTGTGAGTGAAGAATTTCTTATCTAATCCAAATCTACCCTCTTTCAGTACAATTTATCTTCCCAAGCCCAAGTTCACTACTGTTCTGGATACATCCATCAGTGCAGCCAGAATTTGGTAAGATGCTACTAAAGAAAACTTCTACTTCCAATGCAAATTAACTCAGTCTGTCCAATTACCATCTTTGACAACTCTCTCCTTGACTCCAGACTTTCCTGAATACCTCATTTTCTTCTACCTGCAGGACTCCTGCAACGCTTTCTCCCCAAGGGGTTTTCTCAACAACTCAAAGAGTAACTGCTTGGCACTCATTATCAGGACAGGAGGAAATTCATGTAAGGTTCTGCAGATGACTTAATCTTGTACACCCAGAAGAACAAGATCTCCAGGACAGCTGAACAGAGGGTCAAGGTAAAAACCATCCCTGCTGATGTATGTGCCCTTTCCTTTACTCAGGTAGTGGAAAGCAGAGCAACTGAGGAGTTTTATCCCCCTGTGTAACTTCATACACAAACCACAAATGCATAACCAGGAACAGCACAACATGTGCCTCTGAACACGGTCCTTTAAATATGTAAAGCATCTCATCAATAATAATAATGAAATACTGCCTTTAACCTAAGTTGGGTTTATCAGAATCTACCAAAAGTGCAGCTGTCACAGTAAAAGTAATTGGTCAATGGAACATTATTTCATGATATTGAAAAAAGGTAGCAATGCTTTTGGAACAAAAAAGAGCTTTTAATACAGGAATAATGTGAAATTATGAAGTTGGTTCAGCTCAGAAAAAACATAATTTTTAATCACAGTATTTTGTAAGCCACAAATGGAATTGATTTTCACAATTCATGAATTAAAGATATGCTTTGAAATTGATTTCAGCATCCTAAAGCATATATTACATATCTATACAGCAAACTTGGGCACTAATGTAAACCAAGTTCTATTTACATTTTGATTGCTACCTCATATCTATCAATTAATGTACTGTATTCATAAAACACAACCTTCAATACCCAGCTGATGTGAAGAACTTCCATACATATTCCAGGCTCAGTCTCTGAAGACTACTTTGTTGGTAATGCTATGTGTGAAGTTAAGTACTGTACTTGTGTTTTTATCTATCCAAAATTTATTTATCTCAAGTTCTCTCAACCCATTTTTCTTAGGAAAATTTCCTGCCTTAAAAAATACAGCCTAACAGCATTAAAGCAACAAACAGCAGGATTTTGTGTACATGTTAAGAGAACTGTAACAAATTGCATTTGAACTATTTAAACCTTTTCTTTCACTGAACCCGGTAATAGTTTTGATTCAGAGAATGACATTTTCCTTATTTAAAACAAAAACAAGAACCAAACCTCATTTTCCATTGGCTTTAACAGGAGTTTTTGATATGCACAGCCAACAGACGTGGTCTACCTGTTAGGCCCTGGCAGTAAGAATACAGGGGAGGTCAGAGTGGCTCTTCACTCAGTGAATAAAACAGCCGGTGAGAGATGCCAAACCCCACTTCTTTTTACACCCATGTGATTCAATAGCATTGTGAAGGTGAACCAGGGAGGCTGAACTGGTGTTACTGTGCCTGTGGCTGACCTGCAGAATGAGCCAGAATATCCCCCAAGTGATGGATTTGATTAGACAGACAGCAAGTTGAACATTCAGATAAAACAAAAGTATCACTAAAAATTGCGCAGGTTATCCCTGTAAATACAAAATGCACACACAAACCATGAATGCTATGGGACTAAACCCACTCCTCTCTCTCTCACTCACTCAAATCAGCACTCTCAGTAACCTGAATCCAGTTTATTGATTCCTCTGGCTGCTGGGAAGGAGGTGGCGCTTACACTGAAACAAACAGCTCAGCATGTCAGAGAAGGGCCTTTCAGAACACACCACAGCTCAGTGCATCAAACTTCTTTAAAGCAAGAGAGATCACTTGTCTCAAGCAGGTTGAGTGCTGGTTGCATCCTGTGTTCAAACCCCTGGAGAGGCACCATGTGTCCCTCTCTGGAGGCAGATGTTTGTCAGGCATGGCCCCATGAGCTGTTTGGGCAGATCAGAGGCTGTGCAGAGCATAGCACCAGTGTGAGGGGAGGAATGGAAACTGCTTTGCTGTGAGAAAGAATGGCTCCATCACAATAAAGCAGGGCTGGGGCAGGCACACGGGCAGTGCAGCTGGCAGAGCCAGAGATCCCTGGTGTGCACACAGGCTGGTGAGAAGCTTTGTGCCATGGCAGAGGGTCAGTGCCCACCAGGGAGGATTTCACGGCTCTGCCACTGAGCTCTTAAAGGATTGGGTTGCAGCATCCCACGTGAAAAGATCTCCTGCAGTGATCTTTGCCAGTTCGTTTCAGAATCTGGCCCCTATCAGTGCTATCAGTCGTGCTGGATGGGAGTCACAGTTTATTCAGGTAACTGGAGCCTGTTGGTTTTTACTGCAGTCCCCAGAGGCTGCCCCTCAAGGGGGAACTCTGGCACACAGGATTGGGAAGCTGCACTTGAGACCTTTTATCTCAAAGCTTTCTGCACATTTCCCAGCTTTCTGTGTAGCTGGCACACCAGTGTAGGTACTCCCCAGGCAAGGGAACCTCCTCACTCTGTGCCTCAGCTCTGCTCTGGGAGGCTCAGGGTGAGCATCACTTCATTACCACATGCTAACACTGACATACTGTCCTCGTGCCTAGAAAGAGATGGTTCCAGGAGAAGGAAGCTTTATCACTACATGAAGCATTGGAAATTACAATGTTTAATCTGGCAGAAACCACTTTTCTGCAAATAGACTTCCAGACTTGACTATGATGGTTTTTTTCTGACTCCTTTATTTTCATGCTCTGAAAGGCTCCTACCACAATAAAAAAAAAAAACAACATTGCAAATAGAACAAATCTGATACCAGGGATCTTAGTACCTCAGCAGACAGATGAATGACAATTTAGGCTATTTTTTTTTTTTTTTGTTAATATCATCTGGAGATGATATTGTTATAAATCTTTTGGTGAGCCTTCCCCTTGAAAGAGAGGGAGAAGAGGACAACAACAAACTTCATCTGTTCCAAGGCTGCTCTTGGCAGCAGTTAGAAGATCTTTAAGTATTATTCAGCTCATAACAATGTTTTTTTGTTGGGCTATTCTTCCATCCTTTCAAAGCCCAAACCTTCAAAAAAGTTGCTGAGGGCATCTCAAACATATTCAGCTATTACATGCAAGTAATAATAATAAAGGGACATAAGTTCCTACAACTGCAGAAGATGTTTATTCACACATTGAAGTTTCAAGGTCTATATTCACCCTTTACAGAAACCCTTGCAGCTCATTGATTCACTCTGTGAGATTTAGAAGGTTCCTTTGCCGTCTCCAAATTTGCAAAGATGCGAAAAGATGCAAGGAAATTTCTGTGTCTTTTTGCATTTACTTCTGGTAAACAAAGTTAAGAAAATAAATTTTTAAAAAATATAACATAGTGATCATTATGAAAGAGTTATCAGCTCTAGGCCCTCAGAATAAGTGGTAGGAGCTAATATATTCTTATAATCATATTCCAATATGATTATATTCCAATATAATAATATTGGAACAAGGCCTTTCAAGTACCTTCCCTTGATTCTGTATGGATTGAAAAATATAATTGTTTATTAAATCTCCTTCAGAAGAAATTATTAAAATAATTTGATTTGTGTGGATTTATGTATTCAGATAGAATCACAGAATAAATGGATTTTTATGATGTCTATGTTTGGGAGGACTATTTAAATTTGCTACACAGATATGACCTACATTTTCAAAAAAAACCCCAGTAATAATTTCTCAAGAAGACTTTGGTATTATCTGTGCTTGTCAATTTGTTGAGATTCAGGACAAAGGACTTCTGAAATCTGACTAAAAAAATCAAGTTATGTAGTTAATATTCATTAAAAAACCCTCAACCTTTTTATTTCTGGTGTTTATGGCTTAAGATTACACAAAGAAAGCTCACGTGTCACTTCTCCATCAGCACTGAGTTTCTTTACTCTTTGAAATTTTTACCATGTACACACTTAAACAGTTTTTTGGTAACTTTCTAATGGAAAGGGAAAAATAAGGAGCTTCATTACACAGTCTCTTTAGAGTAGAAACCTTCACCTTATGTGAAGGCCTATTTAAGGTGAAAGAAATTTTAAAAATTACTTTGCAGTAAGAAGATAGATTTTAATCTAGCAGAGCACTACTATTTTTCATAAATCAAATGTCTGTCATATGAGAACATTAAAAGGATGTATAAGAGAAACCATTTATGTGTTATATGAACTCAAAATTAAAACTAATTGGAATATCAGCTTTCAAACTTGGGAGTTCTAAGGTTTGTTTCAGGTTTTCATACTGATTTTGCTGCATTTCCAAGCTGGTGGGGAAAACATTGGATAGAATGGATTGTTAGTACATATTGAAAGAAGCAGAGCAATAATTGGCAGTTACCCATGAGAATGGCCAAGCCAGACTGACAATCTAGACAACAAGAGGTCTGTGGTAAAAAAGGGAAAGAAGGACCTGGAGATATTTTCTAAAGGGAATTCAGAAGGTCACCAGGTAACCTTTTTTACAGCTTCTGAGCAGAGCACGTGGTGCATGGAATGCCTCTGAACAGAAGGTGGTGACCTGAACACAATATTCAGTATATTCAGATTCACCCGAGTCTTGCTCCTGCTGCAGACAGGGCAGTGAAACTCTCTGCTCATCCCCAGTGAGCAGCTACTACTGTAGTAGTTTTGTGGGAAGCACAGAGCTCACTCACAGCACTTCCAGCACAGTGAGAGGGTAAATTAACCAGCACCCAGTGAGTGAAGAAGGGATTCTCACTGGGTATAGCAGAGCTATTATAATCAGCTATCAAAGAGCATTTCTGCAGCACTAGAGTAGAACAAGGGGTGACTTAGGCTGTCCTCACTGCTGTGCCTCTCTGGGGGTGCATCAGATCAGAAATTTAGACATGAGAACTATCTATGCATCACATACATTAGCATCATAATTGCCACTGAAACTGAGTTCTCATTGTTCAGTTCAGCATAATAATTGCAATCTTGGAATCAGTCCAGATTCAGTGCAGTTAGTTTATAAACAACATCCAATTAAACTCCTTGGAATATGTTCCCTATCAGTTTCTGAGAAACAGGTTAACAAGACACCTATTCTTTCAGAGCTGGAATTGTACAGTTTATCTACAATGTTTAGTGATGTGTCCTGTAACATACAGTGAGAACTAGGCCTAAAATCTTGCAAGAAATTAACTGTTCTATTGGAACTAGCATTAGAATTTAAAGTGTCCTGCTGCCAGATTTTGGCACTCAGATGGCTGAAACACTGTGTATGAAACAGTTTTGAAATGAGTATCCCTCCACAGTCACAACCTGGGGTGTTACAGCTTCCCCCTCTATAGAAGTGATGGAATTGGGAAAACCAAAGAGTTCTCAACATGCAGAAAGCCAACAGTTTGGGCACAGGCAGAGGAGGATGTAAATTCCTGAATCTGTTCATGCACTCCCTCCCTCCCACACTGCCAGGCCAGCTCTGCCCACCTGCTCACCATGTGGCTCTGGGGGAGCAGGGCTGTGCTCTCCCCCTGGCTTCATTGCACTCTCACACATCCACAGAGCAGCAGCCTGTGACAGATGATGCACTGAGATCAAGACGCAGGAGGAAGATAACGTCAGTCTGCCCGTCCATACAGCTGCTGGCCACCTTGCATCCTTCCCCAAGTTTGGCCCTACAGCACAAAAGCAATTCAGGGCTGTCACAGCCTCCAGCTCTCACTGCCTGCTACACAACCAGCAACCTACAAAAGCAGTAACCTACAAACAAACCTGTGCTTAGGAGTACTGACAATCAAGCCAGGTCCTGCAGCCATTTCAGTACCTTCAATTTTTCCTTTCTGGTGTTCTGTGGCTTTCTTTTTGCTGCTGCACAACCTTTTGTCTTTCTCCCTACTCATGCTCTCCCTCACTCAACTGAGAAAATTCACAGCATTGAATTCATCCCACAAATAACTGCAGCTGTTTCTTTTTGTTGATCAGGCAATATTTTCAGGGGGAAACCCATTTGATCTTTTAAATTTTAAACAATGTTTTGTTTGAAACCTTAGTCATGCTCAATTACAACTAAAAAGCCCAATTATTAAAAAATTCAACTAAGCGAAGCCAATGATTTACAGGCATGTTAAATCACAGATCTGATAATGTTGATTACTCTGATGTGCTGCCATGTGCATAAATGCTTGTGGTGACTCTAAATGAGCTGCCACCTTCATGGTGCAGGTGTGTGAGCAGGAACCCCAGCTCAGGTGTGTGAGCAGAGACACCAGCTCAGGTGTGTGAGCAGAGACACCAGCTCAGGTGTGTGAGCAGAGACACCAGCTCAGGTGTGTGAGCAGGAACCCCAGCTCAGGTGTGTGAGCAGAGACACCAGCTCAGGTGTGTGAGCAGGAACCCCAGCTCAGGTGTGTGAGCAGAAGCACCAGCTCAGGCACACAAAGCTCCAGTCCAAGTGGTGCAATAGCATTCCAATATCACCTTGTTTCTCCTGACTGCAGAGCTGGGTTATCCCACATTAGAGTTCATTGTCCTTTGCAGTGCAACACACCCTTATGTGCTTTGCTGAAGACTCAAAGTCCTAAGACTTCAAACCCCAAGGCATTTAAAAGAGAATACAGGATTTTTAATTTACACAATTTTTTAAAATTCAGCTCTCTCAGTGTATAACCCACTGTGTACCTTCCATTTCAATATGCTTTTATTGATATCGTAATTTACATCCTGAGTGCCTTTATTAGGAAATGGCACCTGCACAATAAGACACTACAACAACCTTGTGTTTTGCTAAATATCAAACTTTACACTGTTACCTGTTCTACTCTAGTACTCAAAGAGAGAAAAAAAAAATCAATGAGGATGTTTATAAAGACTCAGAAAGAAGAACCAGGCAGTAGGCTGGAACTGTTCCCTCCACATTTTAAACTCATGTAATACCAATGTCTTAAAAACTGTGTTATTTTCCATTTTTCCTAGGACAAGACAGGTGATAAGGAAGAACTGCCTGTGGTTTATTTTTTTGACTTTACCCTTTCCTTTTCTCTCAATCCCTCCTTCTCACCAGATTCCCATGTTTATGAATCAAAATAAAACAAAGAAAAGAGGAAACCCTCCCATTGAGACTGTGAACAAAGAGTTCATGTCTGAAAGATCAGAGCATATAACAACAAAAATTATATTACTGCAGTCAGATATTGAAGATGTTAAGTCCTTATGAAAAGTGACTAGACAACTGAGCTATTTTATGCCTTTTTAAAAAAAACTTATAATCTGGCAGATGTTTTTCAGATTGTTATCCATGCCAGTCTTAGTTATGCTAAATTTACACAGTACTGAAAAAAGTCATCTAACAACTAAAAAGGACAAGAAAAAGAAATGACACTAATAAAACTCTTCTTTTGATTCTGACTTTAAAAGTTTGCTGATGAATTTATTTGATCATGTTGAAATCAGGTCTCTTACTAAACACTACTGTAATTTCTCAAATCTCAGAATACTTTGGTTAACTTAAAAGCAAATCTTTGCATTCTACTGCCTAGAATATCAATATCTACAGAAATACTCCAGAAACTAATATCCAGATGAAACTTCAGCAGACTGCAATCCCATATTTTCTTAGGTGCTTTTTCCTTTGTCTCCAAATTCTGTCCAAGAATTTTTTTTTTAGTCTTCTGTAAGGAATTTTGATTAAGTTCCATTAAGTGTCTAATTCCTCAGAAGGTGTATTTCTGAGTGGTTCCATTGATGTATGCCAATTACACCAGCTGACAAACAGCCACTGCATTACAAAAAAAATCCATATTTTTAATGACTCCCTTGCTGTCCTCCATGTCTGTGTGTATGTCATGACACACAGCTTCCCACCATCTGCACTTCTTCCTTTATATATCCACGCATTTTGTATTATAAATTGCTTGGCTGTGATGTATCTTGACATTTGACATAACAGCAGGGCTGGGGGGAGCATAAGTGCTGATCATTAGATTATTGTTGAAGTATTCTCTCCTTTCCTCCCCTGCTCCCTGTGTTCCCTGGAGACACAGGTGTTAATAAAATCAAACAAAATGAAAATGGGTAAATTATTGCAAGCTATGAACACCTACATTGTGCCATGCCTCACTAGTTTCCAATACCACCTCATTTTTGAGACAACCACAGAAAAAGATGCAATTTCATCCTGTAGGCTGGGTGGTATAAGGAAAGGACAAAAGAGACAAGATATTGCAATCCAAAGGTCAGTGACCCACTCCCTTGTATAATTATAGCATTTCATTTATATCCTACCAATCTGTCTTTGGATGGCTGATAGTAAATTAAGTAGCTAAAAAAGAACAATTTTGAAAATTCCCTAATAACTAATAACTGAGCTCTAAACCTAGAGCATAATATAGGGAGATGAGCACAAGAATCAGCTTGGAATTTCTTTTCTAAAAAAATAATTTTAAGACTACTCTAAAGACTCGGATCTGACCTAGATCTGTGTCTCACTGCTTTACTTCAGGATTCTTGAAAACAGATTTAACACTTATTCTAAACAGCTCAGAGATTTTGTAGAGGTTCAAGGATCTGAGTCATCCTGGAGTGCAATATACATCCAATTGAATCTTGCAGGATGGATGCCCCTTGTACCTCTTTAAAATGCAGGTGGAACATTTTTGTGCTGCATTCCTCATTCCCATGACAAAACTCTTCCCCTGCATTCTCCCAAGAAGGTTTCATGCAGTAACAAAAACTGAGTGAGAACATTTATGTTGATCTTATGGCTAATACATATTAACAGTTTATATCTTAATTTAATGGTGGCCCACCTTTAGTAATTAGCAGAGACCAACACTTCCCCTGCCTGCTAGCCATTGCTATTGGAACAGCACTGCACAGCTCTTCAGTCTCATCTACTGCACAACTAGAGGAGCACAACAGAAAATAAATTCTAGATCTGTAGATCTGATCAGATAATCACTCAGTGTCCCTCCATTCAGTACACACAGTGCAAATGTCTTACCAGGGTCACTCTCTGGCACAGAATGTTTCACACTTTGATGCAAAGTGCTAAAATGCTGTAGATTATAGAATTCTATAAGAAACCAAATGGGAAATAATTCTCTCTAAAGGGTTGGAGGAACAGAACAAATCAAATGCTTGCTGTGAAGAATTCTGGAAATTCAGCTATTAAGGCCAAATACTTCAGAGCACTCCAATCCCTATAACTGCTGGCAGCCAGTCCCAGGTCACACCCATTTCATTTACACACTAAATATTGACCAGAACTTGGAATTCAAGAGTGCAGCTTTATAGAAACAAGCCAATAACCTTCCACTTGAAAAGCTGTCTAACTGTATATATCTCAACCAGACCACAGCAATTAATATTTATGAGGATGAGTGAGGGAAGGATGTTCATAGCAAAAGGGGATTATGAAAACACAAGAACGTGTGAGGATGCTGATGGGACTGAACAATTGGCACCTAAGACACACATGCAGCAGGTCCATGAAGTGACAGAAGGAGAGGACAACAGTGTGTGTGTAGCTGCCTTCACAGACAAGCACAGAAAAACTTTTTACTGTGCTTTGTTCCACAAGTAATCCAGGAAAAGTCTTGGTACTTGTACCAAATACATTTATTACCACTGATTTAATGGCTTTATTTGACTGCTGCAGGCACCCACATCTGAGACATCCCTGATCCCAGGCCAATCAAAGTAACAGTGCCTGGCACATGTTCCATCCTTCAGGGGTAAGTACTAGATCTGCCACAGCTTTAAATCTGCGTGTGTTGCATATTTCTGGATTTATACCTTACATGAATATGACCAATAAAAAGTGGACAGAAGCTGAGAGCACCGGAAAGAACTTGACAACAGCATTTTAAGGTGAAGAAAAAAAAAAGAAAAATAGGAGGTTTTGATCTGCAGAATGTGAAGTGTAACAATTAAAGCAGAAGGGTAGATACTTTGAGCTCATTAAAATTTCTTTTGAAGATGAAAGTCATTAGATTTCAATGAGAACTTGGAGCAGAAGCTCACAATGACATGAGAATATTTAACCTGCAGTCTACAGTGCTTCAAGCAATTGAAAGTATGATAAATAATTGCTTGGCTGTAGTAACCACATAGAAGGAAAAAAAGGATTACCCTAATCAAAGACAGTCACCGTGGTGTTGCCTGTCTCTGTGCTCCACATTTCATTCTGAAAGTTTGCAGTTATAAAAACGGAAATCCTGAGTTCTTAAAGAGGAAATTGTAAAGGATTTATTTTCCTGCCACCTCCATGAAAACTTTGATAATATTCAGGGTCAGCTCTTCAGCTGGCATGATCAGCAGAGCTCTGTGGAAACCAGTGGATCATTGCCAATTTGTAACAGCTGAATGTCTGCTTTTACAACAGGGACAACTTTATTTTAGATTTTTTTTCCATATCTCTCTTTTATTTTTGTCCTCTTCAAATTAGGAACATTAATAGCCAAATACATTTTTTGTTGTCAGGAATACCTGTCCTCCAAGCTACAAGACTCATATTTTTATGTGAGTTGCACCAGTGATTCTTACTCATATTTCAGTATCACCACAAAGCACAAGCCAGGACTGTACAATCCTTTACCTCACAGGTATTCTTTATGTTATATCTGTGCACAAAGACAAATACTAATGTAACAGAGGCCTAAAGCACAGATAATGGACCCTCCTGAGAGGGCAGGGTGAGCTTGTGTTAGACATCAATATCATGGGAAACAGTGCTTCTAAAAAGAAGCCATCTAGGAAAGAAAAATGAAAACGTTTAATTCTGCATATATTGAAAAAAGAAGATTTTTCTTCTGTATGAAGAAAGTGCTCTAGGGAAGGTAAGTGATTTTATGAAGCCTTTTGATTTTGACAATAATCTTCTTTGGGGTTCAGAGAATACAGTTCTGACTGACTTGGGTTGCATAAACTGGCTTTTGTAGGACCACAGCCAAGAAACATGATGGTAAGGGATGACCAGCATGATGTTAGACCAATAACCATCCATTTTTAAAGAGACAAAGGGAAAAACCCAGAAACATGCTCAGCTACAATGAAAATATATAAATAAAAACCTAGAGACTTTTAGCCAAAGTAGCCCTAAAGAAAATTTCCCAAGAGATTGGAGCTCTAGGGCTGGAAGAAGAGTCACTGGGAAAGATGGCTTTTGGAAAGCCAAAGTTTTTTATTTAAATCAGAACGGAATGTTTGGAAAATATTATGATGGAAGATCTTCATAACTCCTCAGAGGATCCACCAACCCAATAATTTCCTCATTTGACTGCCAATGAAAGAAAGCAGTTACCCTTCTTGCTCTGGTAAAACAATCTCAGAGTCTGCATTCTCATATCTCAGGTGACTGCCTGGACCACCTAAGAGCTGCTGAGTTTGGGCATATCTGTGTCAGTGTTCTTTTTCAGACCTTTCACAAAATGTGTTATGAATATATCCATTTTTTCCCCATAAATCATTTACAAGGGAAGGACAACCCAAAAGTTAAGAATGTAAGACACATCATCTGAGATGTACTCTGTTAATCAGTGCTGACAGCTAAAAAATACTGTAACCTTTCTGAAAAGTCTGTTATTTGATTGGATCCTCAGATTTCAACTTGATAAGCACTAATGCTGAGTTACATCTATTTTGTTGCAAAGGAAGTCTTTTGCTATCACATTTTGCTGGAAATCCCACCATTGGTGAAACTGAGAAAAGCTTGTTAAGGGCCTGTTCCACTGGAAAATTCCCTATCTGCTTCTGGATGTTTAGCAATACAAATAAATAAAAAAAAATATTGTGTTACATGCAGCTGCTGAAAAATGTGTGTGTACAAGATCTTGTGTGACTGTTCTACAGTAAAGAGCAGTAAAGACCAGGCCATGACAGTGGTCACTATGAAAAACCTTTGCCACAGTCGCTGGCAAATGTTTCAGTGGAGCAATGTGCTCTGCATTTACAAACACTGTTAAAAACAGGTTTCACTAACATCAATAAACCTCCCTAGAATATGGCAGAAAACTCCCATTATAACTTTAAATAATTCAAGCAAATTGAACCCTTTCCTGAATATATCCTGAAATAAGAATGTTTTCTAAATACTTGAGAAAGGAAAAGGGAAAAAAGTTTAAAATATAGGGGCAAACGTACTTAGAATCCTCCCAGTGCATCACTGAGTAGCTCTCTAAACACTGTACATTTAAGATCCCTACCACAGAATAAAGATATTCCTTTGCTGCTTTGTTACTTCCTAGCCCTACAACCAGACTATCTAGGACTAAATCTGAAGGCAGAATTCAGGCATGCTGTAGCATTCTATGTTTAGAAAATCCATGGTTCTTGTAGTATTCATAATCCTATTATGATAAATTTAGCTGGTCAAATTCTGCTCTTACTTGTACTTCACATCTGTCAACTTAGGGCATACAGGGCATATATCAAGGCAGCATTTAGCTCAGAATAGGGAGATATTTGATATACATTTCATCTTTTGAAAGCCATATTTTTCCAATAATAAATGCAGGAACAAGTATCCCCAAGGTCCTGCAATCTGTGTTCTTTCCCACTCAGCTAAAGGTGGTATTAAGGATCTAAAATGAGAGAAATATTGTCATTTGGTTATGTAGCATAGTGTACCTGATGTCATCCTTCGGACACTTGGTTTAACAAGGAATTCAGCTGGAGCACAGGAGCTGTGGGGCAGCTCCAGGCTGAGGGTCTGGCACAGTGAGTGCTGGGCTGCAGGCTGTGCATGTGCCCACACTGTCAAGTAGATAAATTGCTTTCTTAATTATATAAACATATACTAATATTATTGGTTTCCCTAACTTTTACAAAGAAATATTGAAAAGTCTTGCAAACAAGCACACAGAGCACTGATTCCTCAAGCATCCCGCTGGAGTGCCAGAGGATTAGTCCTATTAAAAATAGTCCCGTTAAAACCTTACAACCTTAGTTGTAGTGAAAAATTGCTCTAAAATTTCAGGTAAAATTTTAAAACTGTCTGCTTTGGGTAAGTAAAAATCATCAGAGCAAGTAAACTTATCCTAAATAACATTTACTGTCATTAAAATGTCTTCAATTTATTATATTATGTACATGGGAATACAAATCACAGCTGGTCAGAGAGCCCAAGGTGAGAGAAGATACCCATGAAGGTGACTTAGTTTTTTCCTCTGACCCTTCACAGCACTGAGCCAAAACAGAAACCTTAGTGATAAAAATTCCAGTAAATGCCTGTAGTGTACACACTGTCTATGTTTCAGAGGGCACAAAATGCAGTATTTTCTTTTGACCGTGTAACAGAGGACAAAAGTTATTAGCAATGTTGTAATAAACACTTCTATGCACAGATGTAATGACTGTAGGGATTGATGTTGAAATTCTGTTGCAAATGGTCAAAAAATGGGTAAGCAGCGAAAAAAATGGTTTGTATTGTTACACTTTTAAATATATGTGCAAAAGACCAAAACTAGGTCTTTAGAACTGACTAAATGCATTACACCAAGAAATTCCAATAATTTGAGTTGAAACTCTCCAAAATGTAATTTCAGAAACAAAAATCTGGGAACAACAAAACTAGCTGAACTTAGCTTTTTGATCTCATTGCTTATAACTAAATGCTTTTTTGGGGGGGCTTTTTAAAATTCATTTAGCACTAAAACAGAATCTGGTGAAGCACTATCACTCCTTTTCATTACTGGAAACAACTTTATTTTTAAAAAGTCCTAGAAAATCTAGACAGATTTTCTTTAGAGATATTTTAGGGTAAATAGGTAGCTGCATGTCTATTTAATCACAGGCACTTGCACACTTGAACTTGCTCTGAGCTTGTCTGATGAATTATCTCTGATTAATTTTCTTTGTTTTACACAAAGACATTGTCTCCCATCAAACAAAGCAAGTAAATAGATGTTTGAGGCCAGCACAAGCCTTCCCACATACAAGGTTAGGGATATTACAGCCTAGTCTTCTGAGGCTGTTCAACACCTCAGAATTTTACCAGCATTAGTTTGATGTGCTCAGTGCCATCAGTTGCAACACTGAGGTTCAGATTTTAAAATGAAATTTCAGAGATAAAAGCATTGAGATAGTTCTATCAGCTATACCACTGGAATGTGCGTGCCTGCAGCATTATTTACAGTGTCAGACTCAAAGAGGCCACTAGAAAATATCAGATGATGTATTCAATGGCTTGTTTCCTAACCTGAGTCCCACAAGAACCCCAACCAAAAATTATCAGTGCTATTTTTTCCACATTGTACTTTTCCATTTCTAATTGTTTATAATTCTTCATAGAAGCCCTTTTAATTCAGCTACCCAATATAATACAGTATACATAATATTTTGCAAGACACAGCTTCTGCAACTGCCTCTATACCTTCAGGCTTCGTGAATTGATGCCATAATGGTCTTGATTTATTAGAAGATAAACCTTTTCCAATGCTTTTTCCTTTAAATAATAAACTGTAAATAACTTATCCAATATGAAAAATGCTAAGTAGCTCCTTTGAAATTCTATTGGAGATTGTCTACAGTTACATCACCCACTGCAGAATCTTTGTATTAATACTGTACTTGTATATATGGGAACATACAGGACAGTAACCTGCACATATACTACCAACCCACTATTTCCAGAACACAGTTAAGTGCTTATCACTTAAAACTTTCTGCACTAATTGCTTAGTAATGAAAACTTGAATTGATTGGAGAGTAAACTTCTGCTAAGTGACTGGCAGAATTCCAGCTCCAGTCCACAATAATCAAAATTCACTAAAATAGCATTTTTAAATGTCTTTTGTTTGAAAATCATTCTATACCCAGGTGTGGGAAGATCTAGACTCAAGATAGTAATTTTAAGTGTTTCTAGGATTGAGCCCAAAAAGATGTTTCTGAATTAACAATTGCTAATTTGGGGTTGAATAAAATTTCTGTGTTCATCTTAAAAATGTCTACATTATTAAAAATCATATTTCTCCCTCCTTTAATTCAACTGCTTGTGTTGTCAGGTACATCAATCCCTCTTAGACATGTATGCCTCTAGAGAAAGACACTGAGCTTCCTCCTAACCTGGCGCTCAGGATGGAGACTTTCATTGTCACTTTGATACGATTTGCTATTGCTTGCCAAAGGTACTGTGTAACCCGAGGAACTTCCCTCACCTTCTAAAACAGCATTCTGAATTTTCAGGACATCAGAGAAAATACTGCAGCTAATTCCCTGTATATTCTGCTTGTTTACTGTGGGTGCTGATGGAGCTGAGTAGGGATGTTTAATGCAATATTACTTGTGAGACATGGGATTACATTGGATAATGAAAAGGAAACAAATACAAAATGAATTCTTAGCATACTGTTAATTGTTCATGGCATTGGACTGGGTTCCTCTTTCGAGTTTTTAGAAATTACAGAAGAAACACCCTGAAAACATGCAAAGCACCAGTGCTACTCCTTAGCATCTCTTGATTGCATTTAGTCCATGCTCAAAATCCCAACCCATTTCTTAAAGATCTCTTTCATGTCACAAGAGCTTTGCAGAAATTTTGGACAGTGTTCCCAAACACAGACCAAGATAGTTTCTTTTGCTTTTACCTTCAGGGCCACAATATGAGAAGCCTCTGGCACTCTGATGTCCTGTCACTTTTTAATGCAAACTCTGGAAGTTCACGGACACAATGCTGCACAATCTGAGGAAGATAAATCACAGTTACTTCAAGGCAGTTGACAGCAGTTTAAGCAGCTGCAATCATCAACCACCAAGGGAGTTTCTTCTTTTATCTTACTAAATGCAAAAGTATACCAGGAGCTGCTAATATCACTGGACTATCAGGAGTCCTGCTTTTACATAAATACCAGCAAGCGGTAAGTAAATTCTGTTGACGAAATGTAATAAAACAAAGACGGTTTCAAATATGACCATTCCCTGATGCATTCTGTAGCCCCCTCTTACTCACTTATTGCATGCTGCTGAGATTATAAGGTTTGCTTTTATCTGTCAGAAATCAATATTTCAAACATCGGATAAAAGAGGAAATTGAACTGGGAATAGGCTGAAGTGCTGTAAAAACTACAAAGCACAATTATCAAAAAGCACTTAAAGTACTTAATAGGACACACATATAAAAATGCTCAAATTAATGTCAGGGAACTATAATGAGAACTTTTTCTATGCTTTTTGATCCAAATGCAATGCAATTCAAGTGCAGCCTGGTCAGTCAATACAGTTTTCAATTTATATGAAACCCTAAGGATTTCTAGCAATCCATTTGCTAGAACTGAACCATTACATATGATTGGTTAATATTTCAATTTATTGAAAATACATTATTTTGTGTAAAGTGTTTAAGTTGTTGAGGTTTAATCATTATAAACAGTTATGATAAAAATAGATCTTTGGGTAAACAAAGACCTTACAGTCAAGCTTTTAATAAATACTAGTATAACTAGAAAATTGGATTTTAAGAGGAATAGACATAAGAAAAAACTGCAGATATGGGGTCACAAGATGAGAGGAAATTGTTGTATAGAATGGATCTTTATCAGCACACAGTAACTGAGAAGGGACTTTGTAAAATATTGGAAACCAGGGTTATTTTATGCAAAAATCCTCCTCACTATTAACTTTAGTATTTTCCCCTTGGATTTATCTATTCATTTATCATCTTTAATAATACTGAGCTGGAGGTCTTTACAAAAGTATGCTAGATCAGAAATCACTGCAAATGAAAGTGCACGTGTGTATAACACACCAGCATCCATGGAAAACAGACTGAGTGACTTCAGAAAATTTGATATGAAACACAAAGAGCTGCAACACTCAGAGGACTTACAGCCATGGTTTGAGCAAACAGGATGCACATTAATTAAATGGCTATATCCAACTGCAGCACTCTTTCCTAACCTACACCCCACAAGGAACAACAAGGGACTCTTGGGACTCTTCCTTTGCGGAAAGTCATTTTTAACACTTACACTTCATGTTTATACTTTAACCATGACATTTCTTTCATACGAGGGAACCTTTACTCCACCACAATTAAAATGAGCCTCTGACTGGAACTGCACCCAGCTCTCTGAACTATGGATCAGACTGTGGTTTCCACTAACAAATTGTTCCAAAAACCAAACACCTTCCCACCACCTTTCCTCGTTACAGATTTGAGCCTAATAAAGTACAACCACTTAATTAATATCCCTGCCTTTAAAGTCTAATCTGAATCTTTGTTACTATAATTATAATCCCACTTGGTCTATTGTATGTGATGAAGAAGAGGCTGTCATATTCCCTTTTGCAAGAAATTTGGCTCTGTAGGTACAATCGCCACACAGGATCTTTCCAGCACACAGGTTCTGTGGGTAATACAGTTGGGCTCTGATCTAGACAGTTAATAACTCATGCAATTCACCAAGCTAAACTACACCATTCACTGCCAAAATCTCTCTTCTAATAAGTCTGGTCTTGTGTATGTTAAACAAAATGTAACATGATTTAATTGAAGGAACTCACAAAGATACTCCCTAAAACAGTTTTCACATTTGAATACAACTTTGACAAGGCTAAAAATAAATAGATTGCTTCAGTTGCATACTGTATTCACTTGAATGATGTCTTGAATTTTCAGATGTCCTGAAACAACAGACTGGTTTTCTGAATCAACAGAATCATCACAAAGCATACAACATTTAAAAAAAAATAAAAACCCAACTGACAAAAATAGTTTTGTTTTCTCTGAGGAGAAAACATGCTGTGATCTGGTAAAGCAGTTGTAGTTATGGCAGTCATAATTGCATAATGCACTTTACAGAGCTTCTTCTATTACATCTTATTGTATTTTTTCCTTCAATTATTAAATTCAGAGGCTTAACCTCAAAAGAAAATGCACTTGTCTTTACATACACTTGAATTGTTACTGCCATTTAAAACTAATCAATGTTTTCTTTAGTACCATAATAGCTTATTTGCAAAGCACCTCTTTAAGAGATATTTACACGGCATTCTGGAAGTAAACATGTTTCATGCTCTAAGAAAAACCCCCAACAAAGACAAAGAAGGCTTCATTCTCATCTCAAAGTTCAGCACAACCAAAGTGACTTAAAAAGCTGGAAAAATTGTGCACAAAGGGAGTTGCTACTAGATTATACCCTTCCATTAATAAATAATACAAGGAAAAACTATGCATTGTACACAACCCCTATATCCCTAGAGATGTCCAGGAAATTAATTTTCAAAGGCACAGCATATAAATATATTCTTTCATTAATGTTAACAGGAAAGCAAACAGTTAAAATTTTAGTATTAGCCTGTGTTTAAATATGCATTTCTTAGAAATAATATACGACTCCTGACTTGGATCTTCAACTGCATAAAACTCAGGGCACACCAAGGCCTCGCTGAGGGTGGAAAGCCCAAACTACTCCAGTAAAGTCAGAAATGCTCTCCGAGCGCAGGAATGACCACACCACTTTGCTCTAGGAACATAGGGGAGATTTTTAAATTAGCCTCCATAGACTTCTCCAGAAGGAGGTCAGAGAAAACAAGTTAGGTAATGTGAGTATGTGAGTACCCCTAATGTCTCAAGATCTGCAGTTATTTAGCAAAGAGAAGCTTGAAGGAAGGAAAGTTTGCACAAAACTCACAATCAGGGGTTTTTTTTAATTTCCAAATGTAAACATCTACTGCTTTAATAAGCAGATCACCCTCAGTTCAAGCTATGCCTGGATTTAAAGACATCAAACCCATTGATTCCAGTAGAGTAGCACTACTATTAATATGATGAAAGTTATAAAACCAAAGCTAAGAAGTGACCAAGCGTTGCCAAAGGGAAGAACCAGAATTACAACTGAAAACATTGGACAAAGGGACTGCCACAAAGTAATGCAATGACCTATGCCAAAGCAGCCATGTTCATATAATATAAATTTCCTATACCAATTTTAAATTGTATTTTTCAGTACATTTGTATCTGTGAACTTGGAATCTATTACTTTGATCATCTGTAATGCACAGCCAATATTTTGCATTTGCAATCTTGAAAATTTAATGGGGCAGGGCAGAACAATTTTGTATTTTATCAGTTTATTGTATCTAACTGCTAATGGTATGTGGTAACTATCACACAGTGCAAGTACTCTTACATTACAGAAATCAGTTAATTCCCTGATTTCCTTTTATTAATCAAGATTATCTTTCCAGCTGCTCTTTAATTAAATATTTTGTTAAGGATCATTAAGAAATTATATAAACTCCTCATAGTTCTCACTGCTAATCATAAGCATTTCATTCAATCATGCTATAAATCTGAAATTTGCCCCTCCAGTTTTACTAAAAAGTATTTTTAGAACACGTATTGAAAAAAAATTAAAAGAAAATCATCCAACAAAACCTCTTCATTTCCAAAAGAGAATTTCCCAATTAAATTAACATAAAATAATCAAGAATTTACTTAGAACGCTAAAATTGTGTGATTGAAAAATGAATAGTAAGATTTTTCCATTCCTCTTCACTTGAGTTAAAATAAAGGCAGCTCAAATTATAGATGATTCCCCCTCTTTAACAAAGGTAGAAGGTGGTGAGACAGTGCTGGGTAGATGCACAGTAGTAATGGATTATGGAGATTTTTGTCTCCTGGGTCACTGTTATGAATCTGATCCAAGACAGCAATGACGAAATGTCAGCGCCATTTTATGGCTTTTAGCATGAAATCCTGACCCTGTGAGGTCAATGGCAAAACATCAGTAGTGCCAGGATTTTCACCTTTTGAATCTCTAAGATGCAAGAAGAATTAAGGTCTGACTCAGCATCCATTGACTTTAATGGGAGTTACACTAAGTTCAAGGTGCAGGTTTTTATAAGTCCTGAGGTGCTGCTTTGCTCAAGCTTTAATAAGAGCTGGATCCTTCAGATGACTCAAACACTTAAAACTGCAGCATTAAAACTATAAACTTTTATCTTTAAAGTTAAGTGTTCTAATGGCTCTCATCCCCCTGCAGCACTGTCTGGATCACCCTGCTCTGTTAGGCTGAACACTGGATAAGGGCTCCTCTCACCACACGTGTTCCCTTCTCTGCTTCTGTCTCTGACACCAAAATCCTTGTCCCAGATGGCACAAGGTCCAAAACCTCTGGGATCATCACGTTTGTGGCCCTCAAGGAATCTGGCACAGACTGTGGCTTCTGCTCCGCATCCTATCTGGTCAGCATACAGTCAATTCCCAGAATACTCACTCCTGCAAAATGTGAGATCTGGGGAGTAGAGGATTAGTAAACTTTGGGTCACAATGACTAAATTAACAAAGCAGCAGAAACCATCACACACGCTTTTTTGATTGATTAATTTAAAGAAATCCCTTATCAATTTTCTGAGAATAGGAAGAGGTGGCTTGTTATTTTATTTCATTTGCTTTGTTAGTGAGAGCTTTGTAGAAAGGACATTTCCAGCCATTTTAAACCAGTGGCTCCTGCAACCTAACTTTTAAGTCTTATCACTTTGCAGGTTTGAAGATGTTTGATTCTGAAAAGGAAATAAGAATAGAATCCAACTGAGCTGTCAAATTTTAAGTGTTTATCCAAAATGAAAACAAATTTCTAAAATGAAATTGTTTGATCATGCCCTCCAAAAATACTAAGGTACACAAATACAAAAATTATGTCTTGCTGGAACATATGCTTTCCAGACATATCTCACTTGCAGCTCAGGCGTGTGCTCCTAGAAGTATTTAGCTATGCTGAAAATCACCCAGGAATTAAACTGGATGAAAGCATGCTGAGGAAGTTGTTGGAGGTTTAATTACCTTTTCTTTTTTTTTTCTCTTTAGTGGGAGTTCTGAATTCTGGAGGAGTAAAACTCCAGTCTCTACTGTATTGAAATGATATTTTTTTAGCACTCCAATCATTGTCTCTACTTGACTAAGACATTTCTGTGCTAAAGCAGGTGCATTTACTTTTCAAGTATTATTTTACTAATCAATTGAAAAATTACCTCCATGAATGACAGAAGTGCAGACCTTTGGAGTATTTCATTAAAAGGAGCAAACATTAATTACAAATCCAGCCCAACCTTTGCAGACATAAATTATGGGACAGATCTATTTTCTCCATGCTTAATTGCAAGCAGTGACTAGCTCTTTAAATTATTATCTGCAAGGCATGAATGAAATTAGAATGGATTTGGTGATATTCTCAAGCTTATTTGTATCTAAATAACTTGGTCATACTGTCTGGAGATAGAAGGAAAATTAGGTGAAGCACCTTTGAGCCTTTCAACAGTGCTAGCTTACTGTGAAAAAAATTGGGAATTGCAAAATGGAATTAAACCTTAAAGTCTTTGCAGACTGGGAGGCCCAGATGCAGGCTTAACAATGGGAGAGTTGATAATGGCCAAGTATTTTTCTTCTAACCTAAATTCTCAAAATTTTAGATGCTTGTAATTTTCTGAAGCATTAATGTTTCAGGCAGAATATTCCAGGCAACACCTTTCCTCAAAGGCAATATTTCCATTTCAAGAAAATTAACTTGTTTTCTGGAGGAGTAAAGCCCCCTTCTACAGAATTAAGAAGGCAGAAAATTCTGATTTTGTAATAGGCACAGAACTGATATGTTTGTGATCATACCAAAATCTGGCAGGAAAATAGATGAATTGATTTGTCCACTGAAACATAAACAGAAGGTACAGTTTGCTATTATGAAGAGTGAGAAATAGAGAATGTAAGGATTATTTTTAAATACAATAATGGAGACAGAGATGTATTTTTTAAAAAATGTATATAATGATTTAGATATTGCATTGGAAATAGGAAGCCCTCTATAAGAACATTGTTTTTTATATAGTGCAGTGGGTGTGAACAAAGGAGTCTCACAAGACTCCATGGGTACTGCCTGACCCTTGTTTTTACCACCCCTCTGCCGCAAAAGTTAATAATTTGGCATTGCATACTTTAAAAAAAATTAGATAATTACTTGCTTGGAGTTTAATTTACTTGTGTCATGATACAGTAAATACCAAGCTGAATTCTCACAATGTTAATCATTAACCTGGGAGAGGGCATTTGCTTAAAATGCATTCCTTCAACTTTGACGTTTCATGAACACACTGGTAGGTATTTCAACAGCAATTTCAAGTATGCTGAAGATGTAAATAAGTTCAAGTCCCCCCAAAAGCCAAACTCTTTGCACCTTTTAACTTTTGGGTATACGGTTACCCTCCATCTGTGCTGCAGGAGCAGCCTATGACAGCAGAATAACAGCAGCTCTGCAGAGCTGGATGGTTTGAGGTACAGAGGGAGCCCAGTTCAGATTTAAAGGGATTAATTGTGCAAGACACCATGCAAAGAGCAGGGCAGGGTACCTATAAAAGGAACATTCCTCTGATGGTACTGATTTTTTTTTAAATTTTCTACTTTGACAGACTTGTCAGGCCCATAGCAAAATGTCTCAGGTACTGAATTGAAGACTCTGAAAAAAACTAGAGTATTTTTTGAAAAAAAAAAAAATTCTGCTGAAAAAAATTGAGATTGGTTCCAAAAATTTGGAAATACCTGGTCCAGCAAAGAGAAGAGTTCACGGGGTTCTTAATTTTAAGTGTCTTGCCTAGGAGAGGGAAGAGTGAAAAAACCTATTTCCTAGAATTTTGGAAGTATTTATGTTCCCTTTCTTCTCCATGGTATTTCATCTTAATTTAAAAGTGAGGAGTTAAAGATTGATCTGGAGCTTGGGAAAAGCATTCAAGCAGAGGAGCATGGGGGACAGAGTGAACCCTTTACCCACATTGCTTGAGAAAGGCACTGCTTTGCAATATAATCCTGGGAATGATAATATCATAGGTAACCTATTTGCTCTGGAATCTAAACCAGAGCACCACACTTCAACCACCTGCACCTACAATGAAGGTAAATACAGAAGGTACAGTTTGCTATGATGAAGAGTGAGAAATAGATAGAGAATGCAAGGATTATTTTTTAATTCAATAATGAAGACAGAGATGTATTTTTTTTTAAAGGTATATTACACTTACATCCCACTTACACCTTAGTGGAATGCGTGATTTTTCAGAGATCTGGGCAAATTCCTCAGTTTTGATTGTGTATCAGTCTATTCATTGATCGTGTCCTTTATATTTCTTTAGAAAGAAAAACACCACTAACAATTACTGGCTTCAACACCTTGCAGTTTATATATAGCTTCTCATACAAGGAAGAAACACCTTAAGCATGGTGTGAAAATAGCACCAATTCAATTTATAAAATGTAGATATGTTGGACCAGAGAAGGTAGGAAATTAATTAAATGGGAGTTTTAAAAATTAAGATACTTTCTTCATCCAGGCTAATGGAAAACAAGGAGAGCTGGTAGAATTTGTGCTTTTAACCAACAGAAACTTTTTTCTCTCAATACAGAATTGCAAACAGAACTTTGCTTCAAGTTGCAAAAGTTGTGAACGGAAATATTGAGGAATCATGATTTTTAACTAAATATTAACCACTGCTGTATTAATTCCTGTTTTACAGCCTAAATGCAGGCAGCTGCTTAGTCAGACATTGCTGTGCACCGAGACAACATGCATTAATTAAAGCAGGGCAGGGTGTGAGCAGGGACTGCCACGAGTCAGAGCCCAGGTCACAGAGCAGCCCCTCAGCCATGGAGGCTCCAGCCCTTGCAGCCAGGCCTGCAGCTCCTCTCAGGGGCTGGCCCCCACTGAAAGGTGCCAGCCACAGCCTGTGACAGTGGGGACAACCTCAGGGCATCTCAGGTGCAGCCCCTCCATCGGGAGTGCAGCAGGAGCCTGCTTGACTGCAGAACAAACCCAGACCCTGGTGCAGAACCAGGAATAGACCCCAGGCCCTGGTGCAGAGCCAGGAACAAACCCAGACCCTGGAGCAGGCCCAGGCCCTGGAGCAGAGCCAGAAACAGACCCTGGTGGAGAGTCAGGAACAGACCCCAGACCCAGACCCTGGTACAGAGCCAGGGACAGACCCAGAACCTGGTGCAGAGCCAGGAACAAACCTAGAACCTGGTGCAGAACCAGGAATAGACCCCAAACCCTGGTGCAGAGCCAGGCTTTCACCTGAGCTCACAGGGCAGCACCCCAGGGCACAGCTGTGCCTGGCTCCAGTGACTCCATCAGGTTCTTGTGCCTGGACATGGAGCACTGCTCCCTGTGATCCCCACAGCGCTGAAGTGAGGCATTGTCTGCCCAGCATCTCCATTTCTGGTGTGCAGAAGGATCAACTGGTGTGGAGCACCAAGGCCCTGATGTGACCCGTGCTGTGTGGGCTGGGAGCTGTACTGGGATTCCAGCACGTGGCTCCCAGGAGTGCTGGTCAGCCCCACACAGACAGAGCTACAGACACACACAGCCCTCCTGCCCCACACAGACAGAGCTACAGACACACACAGCCCTCCTGCCCCACACAGACAGAGCTACAGACACACACAGCCCTCCTGCCCCACACAGACAGAGCTACAGACACACACAGCCCTCCTGCCCCACACAGACAGAGCTACAGACACACACAGCACTCCTGCCCCATGCAGACAGAGCTACAGACACACACAGCCCTCCTGCCCCACGCAGACAGAGCTACAGACACACACAGCACTCCTGCCCCACGCAGACAGAGCTACAGACACACACAGCACTCCTGCCCCACGCAGACAGAGCTACAGACACACACAGCACTCCTGCCCCACGCAGACAGAGCTACAGACACACACAGCACTCCTGCCCCACGCAGACAGAGCTACAGACACACACAGCACTCCTGCCCCACACACACAGACCTACAGACACACACAGCTTGTGGGGCTGGCCATGGGTATCACAAAACACAACAGGTCCAACAGCAAGTTATCTGCATAATTCTCATTCTGTCTTCTCTCTTTCTTCCTACTCTGTCCAGCAAACTCCACAACAACAACGAAGACTAACATCAATGCCAGCTCCATCCAAATGAACGGATATGGAACAGAGAGATGCATCTGTTTAGTGATTCTGAAATGAGCTGACCCCTTGCTGCGCCACCAGTTTACCTTGCCTTATTACAATCTAGTTTATTTTTGTGGTTTTTTGTTGAAATCTGACGTGGGGTAACAAATTATTCTTATTATGTCTATTTGAGCTACACCTACTATTTCAGTACTCACATTACCTGCAAACTGAAAACAACCTTGTTGCACATTGAGTAATCACTGTGGATTGAACTCTCAAAGGATAGAGACAATGGTTTGAATAATAGTTCTTGTTCTGTCCTTCTCTGACACATGAATATGAATAATAACTTATTTTGGCCAAAACAACTAATTCCAGGTGAATTTATGTCCTTAATGGGAGAACTGCCATGACAAACAAGAAGGGTTTGGTACATTCTAGTCAAAAGTGGAATATCTTAAATCAAAAGTTTCAGTAGGCTTCAGTGTTCCTGCTAACCCTTCTATTAAATCTTCATAACAATGTCATAAGCTAGGATTTGTTGTCTTCTACTTTATTAAAAAGAGGGCAACCTCTAGAACAAAACAATATTGAGAAATAAAATTTACCTTGGATTAGTTTCATGTAAACATAAAAATCCCAACTTCTCAGAACTCATGTGAAAAACATAATGTAGTTAATATTAAATACAAAGATTATGCAACCTATTACTTTTACAGTTTGTGCTCCTGTGTCCTTGATTTTGTCCCTGTTTTGCTTATGATTAATGAATGACTCACCCTCCGTACCCTCTCATTTATTTCATACCTCATTATGAATTTGAAATGCTCAATTTGTTATTTGAAAACAGCAAAACAAGCATGGAAGTTAAACAGTGCTAAAAAATGCAAATGACATTTTTATAAATAAAGTGCTATTCTATCACATTTTAATGGCTTACATTTTTAACTGCTTTTGATAGAATTTTGAAGAATGTACTTAACTTATTCCTATAGATTACCAGGTGGAGTTTGTCCATGTGATTTATTTGAACATCAGGAGTGTCAGTGCACTCTATACAGTCACACACAAACCCTACAACGACACCTGGTATCCTTTACAGTTTTCTATTTTCGCTTATCAAGATCCTATGCTATAATTCCCCATGGATTATCATTTGTTTTGCTTGGAATTATTTTACCAGGGTATGATACTTTATAAAGTTTTTTGATTATACTGTCAGCATTAACGTAGGGACAAAATAAAGGCTAGAAAAGAAACTTTTGTGTATTTTAAGTAAGTTCACAACTGTTAAAGCAAAATCCACTAACTTATTTATAGTGAAAACAAAGTTTCATATCAACAGTTCACAGTATTACTTTTTTGTTGTTATATCATTTTTCAGTTTTGATAATTACTTTCATCAACACAATTTGGTAGTTTCAAATGCTTTCTTGAGCAGAAAAAATAATTGGCTTGGGTGACATCAATGCTAAATACCATTCTGGGCAGCACTCAGAGGAATAAAGCAAAAAGTCAATCCTTTCTCTGTTTACTGGAGTAAATTCTGACACTGCACATACTTCAGTGTGGGATAACCCACTCCCTGCAGAAGCCTGTGCAATCTTCTCTTGTCTCATCACTTTGGCAATATTGTCCACACCAATGACAGGAGCTCAGAGTTCTGCAACAAAGACTCCACTGTGTGAAGGCATTGCCTTTAAAGCCCCAGTGGCAGCTGCACCCAGCTCCTCCTGCAGAAGATAATCTCCATGCCTTACCTTTTTCAGTTTCTGGCTCATGATGTGCCAGCAGCAGCACCTGCACCTCCTATTTCTGCTCTATTTCATTTGCAGCTGAGTTATGGCTGTGAGGTTTATTCAGGGTGGATAAACCAGCCTCCTGCTGAGGCTGCATTCAGCAGAGAGAATCCAGAATGGATGCTAAAAACAGACAGGTTGAAATCAGCCTCAACCAACTGCATATTCTTCACTCTGTACAACATGCATGCCTATTTGTGGTGCCAAGTTCAGTAGCTTAAACATTGTGTCATCATAAAAACAGTATAACTGAGCATGGTTATTAACTGCAGGCTGACCTCCAGCTTTAGCTTTGCTTAAAATTGTCGATTTATCTTGTCCCCCCCGTTCATTCAGAATGTTTGTAAAGTGCTTTATTAAAGTATAACTAAACATTGTCCTTTTTGTTCATGTATGTTTGGAACAATCCCAAATCTATGATATTTTCCTTGAATTTTGTCAACACATTCATTACAGGCCTTTTTTCTTCCTTCAATTTCATTAAAAACTACAAAGATCATTGTTTAAAATAAATCCCACTGCTTTAAGATTACTGAATGTGTTGTCCTTCAAATTAACAAAATCAAATACCCCTTCCCAATACCCTCTTATTCCTGTCAAGCTCTGTATTAGTTTACAGTGTGCATTTAAAAGATAACATCTTTACACATGGCAAGTGTAAGAGGTAATAATGAAAGGAAAATTTGACATGAGTAATGAAGTATGTGCAAAAAAAAAACATAGTGAAACCTTCCCCCTGAAAACTTCATGAAGCTGTAATAAAAATGGAGTTTGTGACAGATATTGTAGAAAGCAGAAAAAAACTACAAAAAGCAGGAAGAATTTATTACTACATTGTTTGATCATTATCCTCAGTATAGAATGATCAAAACCAAAATATGGTGTAGAGGAAGTGAAGGAATGTACTGATGGGTTTACCTCCAAGGATTTGATCTCTAGTAAGAGGCTTTCTGCTGAAGCAATGTAAGTATTTGCTCTCCTTGCCTAACTGGAACAAATCAAGGCAAATGCTTATAGATAATTAAAACCAGTCTGAGATTTAACAAATGTTACTTAAGTGGTCTATTTTAAAAGATAATTTATAATCTTTTTATTCTAAAAATACTGAGACATATCTCCAGGAACTATTCAGTCTTTATTCTGAATCAAACATTCCTTTACTGTGTTATGCACACCTTTCATTTTCCTTGCAGATCACTATTTGTTGACACGTACCAGGCACCCAGGGCAGCCCAAGTAAAATGCGCATCCTACAGGCTCAGAGAATATAGCATTGAAAATATCATTATCAAAACTGCAAACTACATGAAAAGACAGAAGACCAGATTCTGCCTTAAAGCTCTGTGAGGCAAATTCATCAGCAGTGTGACTTCACATCCGTGTTCAGAACCTGAATGTGCAAATTACACCTTTGGCACTCTCAGCTAGCAAACACCTGCAGAACTGTGGGAGTTTAACCTACTGTTCAGATGATTGGATTCTCTTTCCCTGCTTTTTGAAGCCTGGCTTACAACAGGTGAGGAGGCAGAGTAAAAAAAGGTGATGGGGGAAGGCAAAGCCCTTGCTTGTTTAGGACATTTTATGGATGGGTCAGGATGTAGGACATGGATGATGTGAGAGGTAATGAGGTAACTGGCAGCAAAGAACTCTGAGCTGGAGCAAATGTGAAGGTAAAAGAGAATCGAAATAGTGAACCATCTGCTTTCTAATGAAAACAGCTCCTCTTGTCAGCAACATCCAGAAAAAATGATTTCTTAGTTGGAGTGTATAACCGAGGGAAGTAGCTTTTTTGCTATATGAGGTAATACACTCAAATGATGTATGACTTAGAAAATAGTGTGGGTTAATGATCTTCAGCTGGATCAGGGAGTAAAACAAAGTAATTTCATAATACAGAACATGATGGATTAAATCATGTTAATACTGGGTATATACATTAAAGAAAATGATCTTTCTGGCATACTAAATGGCAAAATAAAAAGCACTTTTAGTAAGCTATATGATTAATTAGTCTGCCCTTTTATTTATGTACCATGATAAAGTAAAATGTACTTCTTCTGGTTACCTCCCAGGCAATTATTCTAAAAGTTATATTGAATACACCAGCTTCATTGTATTGCATCAGTCCATCAGGGACTGCAAGTAGGTCCCTGTCTGTTTTAAGTCAGGGGTTTTCTTTTTTCTCTCCCTCTCCTGTCCTCATTTACTAGAGATTACTGTGAGTTTATATGTTTTTTAACTCACAAAAACATGAGACATATATTGCAATAATATAAACATTGATTTGTCTTAGCACTATTACTTACAGAGTGCAAAAAATTCCAGTGAGTGAAAAGTTATAGCTCACGTGTAATTCAGGCAAATATTTAAATATGGGAATGCAAATGCTCCAGACTTCGTTCAGATTCTGAGCTGTTTCATTTCCTGCCTTCACAATTTAACTGTATCTTGCAAATTTCTACCACAGGTTCAATCACATGCAGAATCTTTTAGAAAACGAGCTGGGAATGTATTTTCAAAAGAGATTTCAAATTAAACTAAAATCTCAGATTTCAGAAATAATGTTACCTGCAGAGGAAAGAATATTATCTTTGAGAACTATGTGTCTTCCAGTCTTATTGCACATACTTATTAGAAGTTAGTCCAATGATGAAAGACACAGAAGCTTCCTCTAGTACCAAATTTACACGGAAGGTAATATTAGAACAGAATTTACTTATTTCTTAAAACCTTATGAACACATACAAACTGATAAAATGCAGGAGTTAAAGAAAAGTCAATTTCAATGTTATTTTTAAAAGGAATATTAATTAAGCTGGGATAGCTTTTGTATTTTATTAGGGATTCACATAGTCCTTCAAACTGGATTGCTTAGACACATGTACTTAACAACACAGAAAATGTGAAAGACCAGACTTGGACATTTTCTAATTTAAATTCAGAATTCAGGTGGGGAGTGTTTTCAACAGAGAGAAACATGATTTTGTAAGGGGCCCAGCATTTACATGGACTTATTCTGTTATACTGCTCCACAGACATGCACAATAAAGAAAATCCTGATTCTCAAACCCTATGCTAAAGGGAATGTCTTTTAAAAAACAAACTACCTAAGAACAACTGACTTTTTTTTTTTTGATAGTTGGTAGTGCCATATGTTTGTCTACTACAGCAAGAATTTGGAATTTCTGCATGATATTCTTGCAAAATTCTAATTCTGGATTATCTCACACAGATTCCACCTGCTGATACAGTGTTTGCTGTATTTGATGACTAATCTTTTGTTTGCAATGCCACTAATGCTTTCTTCTGACTCTGGGGGTTTTGCTTTCTCTGCTGCAACGTGAAATTTTTCTTTACTGGGAATTAATTAAATCATGGTAGTTATAAATCCAAATATTTTCAATATTAATTCCACCTGTGCATTTTGCATTTATCTGCTCTCAAAGGAGTTGCTCTACAATGAAGCTCTATAAAATCACTTTTGTATTTTAGTGGGTGTGAGGGCAGTGAGAGCGCTCTGTCCTTCTGTCCTCTGTTACAAACTCATCACCACTCAGGGTGTCCTGGGCAGTTTTCAGATCTCTGAGATTTCTGTTTAATGTAGAAAAAAAGCACACGAATTTCCCTCTTATCAAAAGTATCTTAATTTCATATTTTTCTATGATCAGCACTCTCAAAAATTACTCTGGTCTCCTTTTCCAAATGTTCATTATTCTAAAGAGGATCATAAAGGCATTAACCAGGATGATTTTTCCATGCTGCACAGCAGTATCACACCCAGTACCACTTTTTTAAGGGAGCAGATTTACAATAAATTTTTGATTTATTTCACCAATTCATACCAATATAGCCTATAACTGTTAATACTAGATACTCCCTAGAAACTACAAATAGATAGTGAAGTTCATAAATAGAAAAAACATTGTGTTATGAGAATATAGAAAATGGGTGACATGTATCACAGAGAAAGTGTATGAGCACAGCTTCTTCAAAGTGTTGGTCTAAAATACCTTTAAATTTTTGCTACATTTTAAAGTTTATAGAATATAACACCATGTAGAAGTGTGACTTTAAAATTAGTCTTTGCAAGTCCCTGAGATGAAGGCGGGGGGTTTTAGCAAGCAGCAGGCTTTAAACCTAAAATTACATTAATTTATTTGCTGCAACAAAATTAGGTAGATGAGTTATTGTTCAAACTGATTTGTAACACAAAAGAACAGTTTTTATATTGCAAAAAAAGCCCCAAAACAAAAACCCTAGAAAAATAAGAGAAGTGTTAGTGCTCTTGTACTTCAATACTGCTGGCAAGACTCAACTAGAAATGCCAGATATGTATAAAGAGTAATTTTGTCTCATTAAATGATAACACTAGTGGTTCCTCTTCATCTCCTTAATTCATTTCTTGTAGTTTTTCTTGTCACATCCACTTGTTTTATGGCTGACTAACTTGCAAGTTATGGTCATAATTTATGGTCAAAATTGAGTGGTAGCAAATCACAGAATATTTTCATTGATTACCCTAAATTGTCTAATCTCCTGTATGTTTTTAGGACTTGATTGGGTGGTATTTACTGATTGCCTTCATCTAATTTAAAAATCAATCAATAGCAACAATGAGAGGTGGTGGATAAATCGAGTCTAATGCAGCATAACTGCAGCAAATATCCATCAAAGGCTCATTCTCAATCAAATTTGTGGGAACTTTTAATACATAAACCAAAATGTCTAAAAGCCTTACTTCTAGAGCACATCATTTTTAAATTGTGCTCTGCAATGTGACATCTTATTGCTCTTATGCTGTCTATTTAGGGCAGTTTTCTACTGCTAAAATGAACATATTTCACTACAATAAAACTGTAGCAAACAAGAAAAAAAATGTCATCAGCTTTGGTTTAAAGGCACTTTGTTCCATCTTCCTCAATATCATCTGTATATAATAATGGGAATTAACATAACATCAGCTTTTCATATAAACTGTGTGCATTTTCTCTGAGATAAACATTCTAATAAGTGTCTTGATAGGAAATGTGCTTTCTACACTGGGAAATCAATTCACTAAAGTTGTTCCTTACATTGTTCTTTTTTAAAAGCATCTTTAGTTCCTGAAGTTTTGGATAGCAGGTATGAAGGGAGCTATCTGGAAGGCAATATTCTAATTTCTTGACATTATAAGGGCAAGGCACCACATGCAGTAAAGGAGGACAGAGAGTAAATGCAAACCTTCCTTTTCCAAGTGATGGCAGTACAAACATAAAATGCTTTTATATAATTTATCATAAGCAAACATGACATAAAAAACATTTTTTAAGTAGGCATGGATCTTCAGTTTACATTAACTCAAGGTAAGCCTTCTGTAGGCATACAGATGTGAAGTGTTACCTAAACTGAGGTCAGAACGATGCTGTCATTAACAGCTGGATGAGGAGCTAGGTCTACAGCCTTGAAAAATAAGTCAGAACTGGCCTCTGTTCCTGAAAGACTTAATCCATACCCAGAAACAGGTATTCAGTGTTACTATTCAGTGTTATACCTGTTACTTGCACAGTAAATTCTGTGTAGATTGCTGAGGATATTCAGCTTTTATTTCTTGACAGCATGGGACATGTGAAGCTACAGATTTGTACAATAGGGGGTTCTGTGACTCCAGGTGTAATAAATAACCAGTAAAGGAGAGAAACTTGGAGGTTTGTGGGTTTTCTCGTACTTTGCAGATATTTGATTTTTATTTGAGTCAAGGGGGGCTTATTAATAGGTCAACATGTGGAAAAAATATCCAAAAGCTTTGAAAGGCTCTGAATTCACTGATAAAAAACTCCTTTTTGGCATCTAAGGAAAGTACAAATCATATGGCTACAATCCAGCACATCTACAGACAAAACCACAGATATGTAATGGATTGGGAAAACACCACCACTCTGGAAAAGAATGATTCTGCTCTAATCAATTGTGAAATATCCTTTGTTACTAAACACTCTTGAAAAACCTCAGGCCCAAGCAAGAGATCACAGCACACATTACAAATATAAAAGACAACCACCAAAGAGAACCCTACCAGCAGTCCAGGGTTTATTAAAATTCTGACATTCTGAGATATCTTCTTGCCAAGGGCCCTCTTACAATGACATCTGTACACTTGTCATTACATTGTGGTTCACATTACTTACATAAACATGCCACAGGGAAACCATGACTGATATAATTTTTGCAAGATTGAAAGGTAGCCATCGTGATCATTAAAGCAAACCTGAGAGAGCCTTCCTGATGATGGAACAGATTCAGTTACTTCTTCCCTCTTTGTGGGTCATTAGTTAAAAGGGGGAAGGTGGGGAGGAGGGAGAGGAGGCCATATACTGCAGGTGTTTTATCCTTTGTAAGGAGACTGCACTGAGACAAATGATTCTAGCTGGCATTTTGTACACACCGGAGATTGCTTATCGATCCAGATCAGAATATTCAGGCTGGCCCCGGGGAAAAGGCAGAGTATTTTCTGAGGGAGTTAATAACCTGGCAGCTGAGCTGTCTTGTCCAATTCACTGAACCTAGGGCTCTAATCAGGCCAGAGTTTTTATTTTGAGAAATCTTGCCATATGTGTCTGCTATCTGCCTTCCACTCTATTGGAACAGTGACAGTGATTGAAATGACAGCCTATAGATAGAGCCTAATCAAATTGTTTATTATCAGCCTAAATCAATATGTATAGATTGTAGAAACATCACTGTCATGCCTTGAAAAAGTCATACTAATACTACATGCTCCAGGTGTAATTCTAGAATGTATTTTTCCATCCTAAATTACGTCTGAATTTAACAGAGTAAAAGAAATTAGAATGGTGTATGAGACAGTGAAAAATATGCAGGTTTAAACATTTCAATAACATTAAGGATTAATGTTAAAATGCCATGTTGTTCATTGCTCAAATGTTATCATGTTTTCAGTGAAGAACAGAGCTGTGGGAAAGGAAAAAATAAAAATTGAAAAGTTGTTTTGCCTTTTGTATAGAAAGGGAAAAATCTCACAGTGATCTGTGTAAGCACATAGTGCAGCTTGAATGAAATTCCAGCACTCCTAAAAAGCCAGTTTTGAGTCATCCAGACTACAGAAATGAAAACACAGCAATGTGAATTCCTTTGGTACCACACAAATATTACTCCCAAGAGCCTACCAAAGATCTTGGACCATGAAATCTAATGATTTGATAAGAAGCTGATTTCATAAAGCCCTCTCTTCTGCAGACTGTTGGATACCCTTTTTTAACAGAAAAGATATCAGTGCATCATATGGAAAGAACAATAAGTATTTATGGTGTGTCACAAACCAGATTCTACAGGCTTAATTATGATATCAAACAGAATCATCCAAACACAAAACATGAGAGGAAGAAGAAATATTCCTGAAGGTGTGGCACTGGATGGAAATGTCTCACATTTGGGAGAGGACCATTAGACCATTAATGTGTTTGGCCAGTGAAGCTCATCTGAGTGTACAAATCCAAAATTCTGCTCCAGTGGAATTGACTGAAATGGAAAATCCTGGGAGGGCCTGTGGCCCAGCAAGAGTCAGCTGTGTAGTTCACAACTTTTGAAGTTGCTCTACTGGTGGAATTTGCACTACCTAACATGTCCTGGAGAATAATTTATTCCTTGCTCCTCAAAAAAGAAATTTCAAAATGATTTTAAAGTACTCTGGCAAGGCAAAGAGGCAGTAGCCTTAGAGCAAATGATATGTTTTGCCCTGAAGAATGGTGTGAAACAACCTTCGGGTTAATTAATCTTTGCAGTGCAAAGAATAATTCAAGCTCTTGTTTAAGTATCATTTACATTGTGTGATTATTGGGTTGAGTCAAACATATACCAGCCTTTAGCATTACAGCATACATGTTAATAAAAATAATATTGTGTTGTAGGTTGTGCTCATTTAAAGACGTATTTTTTTCCCTTGGATAAACCTACTTTTCTTACTGTGAGCATGTAAAGCTCTCCAAACAGCAATTATCTTTGGCTGAATGAATCTAGGAATTTTCCTATTACCTTCAGAATTAGAATTTCATTATTGCCATTTTAAAAAATAAAGGTACTTATTCAGCAGAAAATGTTAGTGTGTAAGTCTAAGTACATGCCTAAGTCCCTCCTGAGTCAGGAAAGAGGTTAAGCAGATGCATATCCTTGAGTTTTAAATTACTTCAGTGGGACTTTGTCTTGTCTTAAACTTTGAATGTACTTGAAGTGTACTAATGGCTGAGCATAGTATATGAATACAGGTGGTTCAGTTTGGCCCACAGCTGGCACAAAACCAAAATTTAACATTACTTTTAAAGTGTTTTGACTAAAATCCAGCAAAGTACTTATGTCTACACACAGTGCTGATTTAACTATTTCAATTTATAGTTACACTGGTGCAATTTCCTAGCATGGATACAGTTCTGCTGGTATTTGTCTTGGCATAATTTAGCAAGGCACTTTTACAGAGCTGAATGGCTCTGAAAGTCAAGGAGGCTGGAGCAAACCTGTGAGAGAGAACACCAAACCTGATTTAGCTGAAAACACAGCACTGAGGGGACATGAGAATGGGAGAAATTTCCCTGTTGAAAAGGTCATCTTCAAAACCTTCACAAATTAATGGTGCCACTTCCAGCACAATGTGGCTGCTCACATGTGAGTTCATTTCCCAAAGAGCAGCTCCTTCCAGAAGCTGTGGGTGAAATGCCCAGATTGTACCTTGTATACTATAAGATCCACTGAGCTGGGTATGCTCTAAGTGATGGCTGGAAACAAGGAAACCTGCTTGAGGTTCTGTATGGCACGCAGGGAATTCCCTGTTACAGCCTTCTGATTCTGCTGAGAATAAATTATATTTTTATCATTATTTTGTTATTTGTTAAAACTTATTGCAGCCAAATGACTCATGATGAAAGAAAGTACAATTTTTTTTCCTTCCCAAAGGATCTTCAAGGAAGCGTTTGACCACAGAGAAGGGTGATAAAAATGAAGAAATAATGACTTTATAATGTATATTTACAGTACAGAATAGTGATCTACACTGCCACCATTATCCAGCTTTTCAGTACTTGAGTTCTCAGTTGGATACCATCTATTAATGGGAAATATACCCAAAAACTTATGTTTTACCTTGGGAAAGGACTGTTTCTAGGATCCTCCTATGAAACTAGTGAAATTCTTATTTATATCCCACTTAGTGCTTTAGATGGGCCATTTCTCTAGATCCATTCATTTTCTTTTAGGTTATTTCTGTTATGGGCTGATTTGCTTTGTCTTTGCACTAAATGGGATGTAAAACTAAGTGCTACTGATACAATTTCCTTGGGTTTATTTGTTGCTTTTTTCCACCTTGCTTTTTTAGACAGCAGATGTATTAAGAGAAGATGCACAGCATACTAAATTCTTATTTCATTTGAAGAACATAGTGCTTCCAAATTAAACAGTTCAAGATGAAAGAATGAGAGTATTAAAGTCACAAGAGCAAACCTTAACCTGTCCTTTTCCTCACAAACATTCCAGCTGTCAGAATGTTGCCATCTTTCATTAAATGCATCTTCATCTATCAGCATATGGACATATTGAATGAATGAACATTAGCCCCTAATCACTTACTCTCTGATTGTATTTGGAAGTATAAATAAAAATTTCAAAATAGGGAAATTAAGTAATTTCAGTCATCACTATTACACCTTAATTTATTCCTCTAATTTTATCTACAATGTAATAGTGACAGCATTAAGAATAGAAGTTTAGCCTCCAGCAATCCACTTCCAGTTTTCATGGATACCATAAAGAAATTACCTGTTTCCCCTTTTCTTGTATGAACCATACAGGCACTGACTCCATGATTAAGCAGATTTCTCCACTACCAACAAATGAAGCCCTATTTGTTTCTCTTTGATTGCAATCGTGTAACTAAATCCAGTAGCATCACAGCACAGTCTGAATGGAAGTCAGGCTCAGAAACTTTGCAATCTAAACATCAAAACTAAAAAAACCACTATTCAAGTAGCATGGGAAGATATGGTATGATGTAGCCTCATGTCCCACAAAACCTCTGCACACAATACTGCTTCACTTCAGATGCACAAAAAACTGATGCACTGCACAAACCAGGCCTGCAAGCATGGTGTGCCTTCCAAACCTCACTATATTTAATAGTCCTGTACCAAAATGCCAAGTACTTAAAAAAATCTGGCCAGGTTTACGTACTTAAAAAACCCCAAAAAACTACTGAAACACAGGAGCATGGAAAAGTGTAACATTAGAAAGTTCTAAATCCAAGCTGCACTTCAGGAGTGTAAAGAGGGATTAGTGACGAGCTGTGATGGTGAACTCTTAGAACAGTCTAAGAAGTGAAATTCATTTCAGCAGTGTCTGTTGTGCTGTGAGGCTTAATTGTAGCACCTTGCCTTCATCAACTGGAAAAACTTTTGCTGTGCTGTTTGCAGACAGGGCTGCCAACCATGCTGAGTATCCTGCATCACACTCTGGGAGGAGCTGTGTGCAGCAGACTAGGAGGGATTCTGTAGCTAATAGCTAATGCTATTCTGTTTAAACACTAGAGAAGTGGTTGTGACCATGCTGACCTTAAGAAAGATGTATGGAAGAGTTCATCAGTGCTAAATTAGTGGAAGGAGGGGAGGAAGGAAGGAGAAGAAGGAAGGAAGAGATTTCTGAAATACTTTGTGAAGCTTACCTTGATAAACGCTAAGGAGAAATCCAGGTATTTTTGTCTACACACAGAAAATTGTCTAAATTGCCTGGAAAAACTCATTGACCCTGTCAGATTGTGTGAAGCTTTTGATCACATACAGGCCCAGCTCTCCTGCATCTTGCTCAGAACACATAGCTCAGTGGAAAACCCCAATTTCATTGTAAAAAACACTACAATGGAATGATGTTTGCACTGGCATGTGTGGGTTGCTCCTCTTTAGGTGGCATGGGAACATTATATTCAGGGGGGTTTAGGTGTAAATTTACAAGCACCACATGCAAAGAATTTTAAGGTTTTGTTGTTCAATTATTTTAAGTAGAACAATGACAACATCAATGCTACAACAATACAAATTAATCAAACAACATAAGGCAATTAAAGCTGAGCACTTCTGCAATGCATATTCAAGAGCCTGAGTAATTAGGTGTAACTGCAGAAAGACTTAAATGTCCTTTTCTGTATATCTATGAATTCCATTTCACTGAGAAACTGAGTAAATTATTTTTGTGGATGATTTTGGATAGCTACAAAAAATGAAGGAAGAAAGCTGGTTCTGTAATTTAGAGCATGGGATGGGACAGGGAAGTCTCTTGAATCTTCAGATTTCCTAAGTAGCTGGAGGCCATGACTTAAATTCCCACCTGTAAAAAAGTGTGGCAATCCTTCTGTGTGCTTATCTGGGCTAGGAGGAAATGCATGTTAAGAATTCTCAGACAGAGCATAGAAATGAAGAACAGCATCACTCCAAGGATACAACTACAGACCTCACCCTGACACCAATGTTCCATACAGCATTTATTACATCAGGGTTTTATAAATAGAATTTACATAGGATCCTTACCTGAATGCATGTGGTTTGGACTGTAACTTTCTCTCTTAAAGGTGTCAATGTGTGGAGAAAGATCAGCATCATTTATCCTCTTGTTACTCTGAAACTGCCAGTGGGCCTCTGAAATGGGGAGCAAACCACACAATTAGAAAATTATCCACTGCCAGCTTGCTATTATCCTATGGCTTTTCTAAAAAGAACAAAAGGTGTGCCACACTGACAGCACTTCACAGGCAATACAAGGAGCTCTCAAGAGTTTCCAGCAATCTTCAAAATAGATAACAAACAGGAGATAATTTATAATAGGGCAGGTAAAGATAAGGCCTTTAAGGAACACATAACCAATGTACTTAGTGTACAGCCCTAGCAGTGAAAATCACAGTAAAACAGTGGTTTCTTAGACTGAAGATTCCAATCCCATAAACTGGGGCTTCAATCTTCATAGAAAGTTGTATTTCTGTAACAAGCATATTAACACAAGGGGACTTTTGCCTCCAGGCTCCCATTGTTAGATTATTCTTTATATTGGATTGTCACAGAAAAGGCTTGTTTTCTTTTTCCTTTTAACAAAGTAAAAGATCTGAAAGATTATCAGCAGAAATTATAGATAGGAACACAAAAGAAAGTCCACAGGATAACATTTGGATAAAAAGGCATCAACACTTTGTAAAAAAATCTTGAATGGGGAAAGAGGACTCCTCATATGAAAGCTGAACAGGGCTCACAGTTGATGGATCTTTTCTGCTTGAAATACTCAGGTCATTGATATTAAGTATTGCTTCTGTGCCTCTTTGAAGAATTTCAGTGTTACACAGGTGCCATTCACACTGAGAATGAGGAGATTGCTCTGGTGACTTTGTCCTGCAGCCAGCAGAGCCCCAAGGCCCAGGTGCTCTGCATGCTGCTCCAAGGTGCAGGCAGCGCTGGGAGGATGGAAGGAGCATCCTCTGCCAGTCCCTGCCACAGAGCACGAGGTAGTGCTGGGATGGTGCCACACTTTCTGAAAATGCTGTCAGAAAATGAAGGTGTTGTTTCCATCTCAAACACAATTCAGTAATTAGACAATGGAACTCATACTGCTGTCAAAAAAGTTTCGGCCAAAAGTTAGGAAAATTTCTGGTGAGAACATTGTAAAGGGAACTTAAAATATATGTCTGCAAGTGAGAAGGAAACATTCTATTCTTACTCTATAATTATGTGTAGAAAACACATAACAGGGTTGTACCTCAGCTAGTGCTCCATGAACTGTGACAATGTTGTAGTGCATTCATCCATGTTTTCTGTAGTTGCATCACTAAGGAAATATTCACTGTAACTACAGATGGCTGCAAACACTGTATCAGAGACCCAGCAAATTATTCTCCCCACTTCTAACAGGCCAGTAAAAGGCACAGGTTCAAAAAGCTGAATGAATAACTATCTGCTGTGAAATTCACCTTACCATTCTCTTTTTGCTTACAGTTACATAAGGTTTACCTTGCTGAAGTGAATTAAAAGGTTACCTGCTTTCTGCTAGCACTCTTAAATATTTCAGAAAGCACCCAAATCTCAGGAGTTTTACAATGCCATGGCAGTTAACACATTCTCCAATACAGTGCTGGTTTTTTTTACACACCAGGGCATAATGGCTCAGCTGTAGAGCTTGAATTTGGACTGAGGAATTTTACTTTGCAACCTTTTTTTCAATTTCCCAGTGGATGTCAAGCTGCTTGTTTTGCCAGAGCCACATCCTACATCCAAAACAAAAGTGGGAAATGTGTGTATTGCTCCAATTGCACACTCCCAGTCTGGAAACCACTCAGTTACACAGCATAAGATGTTTTCTTGATGCTCAGGTACTGAGAGTGAAGCTCTGTTCTTGGATTTCTCTCCTGGGCTGCTGTCTGCTGTAGTCACTTGCAGGGTCTGCAGTCCTAGAAAACTTTCTACTGGAAGTCAAATTTTACAAATTCCAAATCTTTCTGAACCTTTACCTTTTTTGTGTTTGCTAATCAAATAGGGAGGGCTATTATAGAGTCTGTGTCCCATGTCACAAGGAGAAAATTCATTTCACTCTTTTCTTAGAAGAGTTTAACTACTGTGGGGGAGAACATCAAAGGTCACTGGGAATTGTATGATTCTGAAAGGGAAATTTGAAAAAAAGGACTAAAATTTTCCTTCCATCTAGCATTAACACATTCAAGGAGAGCAATAATGTACAATCTTATCCAAACTCCAAGAGAGAGCCACTTTCCAGTATATTCCACACACGCATTCACACCATGTTTCTTAAAAATAAACAAGTGAAAAGTAAAAAATGCAACTGCCAAAAGAAGGTTATTTATGTGCAAACTGTACCAGAGAAATTAGTCAAGGGTAATTCATGCATGTGAAAATATGATTTCTAACACTGCCAAGGTCAATAAGACCTTAGGGAGTAAATGCTGACCACATAAATCAAAGATGCAGTTTTGAGGAAGTTTTGATGACAGAGTGGAGAGGCTTTAATAGTTCTAAAAAGTTTTTAATAGCCCAAAATAATCAACAATGACACAAGAAGAGCAAATAACTTGTTTATAAAAGGAACAAACCATGCTTGATGTCCTTCTGTGCACTGGATCGCCCTAGCCCAGAATTATACAATTCTCTCCCACATTCCAGAAGTAAGGATCTGATTATTTCTTAAAACTGAAAAAATTAAAAAGATGCACCAATCTAAATCTATCCAAACTGCCCTATTGGTTTGCTTGCAAAAATATTTTAAGAAAAAGACAACTTCAGTGACTGGAATACTGATAGGAACATTTCCTGTTTAGACAAGATGTCTAAAGAGAAATGCATTTTATCTGAAAATGTATACTAGATAGCAAGCTTATATTTTTAATTTAGTTTGCTGATTTTGTTTGGTTTTTTTTAAGAATTTCCCCATGGTACGTGAACAAAAAGCAAATAACTTTTTCTCCTCGCTAAAACAGAAAATTGACAATTTTTCATTTTAAGCTCAGCCACTGAATTAAAGAATACTTCTGCCTGCCTGGCTCCCCACACTCCTTTGGTTGCCACTGTAATATCTGAAAATCTCCTGTTTCAGGTTGCCTTTCCAAAACATTGTGTAAGTTAGAGCATACCCATTTCCCACACAGCTCAGATATCTGGGATACATATCTAGTGTGATATTTGAAGATATCCGAAATCAAAGAGAACTTTACACCAATCTTTTAAAGGAACTCAGTTTGCACTATTAAAAACTGCTTGAATTACTAACAGGAGGAGTTTGTGCCTGAGTCAGACTCTTCTAAGCCTTAAACAAAGATGAATTCTGAGAGCTGGCAATTAGAACTCTGTGTATTTATTCATTTGTATTAATAATTAATAGTATGTTTTTGAATGTTCCTGTGTTGTGTAATTACCTCATATTTTAGAAAATACAATCCATGACAGTATCCTGATTTTACTACTAAAGGTATTTAAACCATTTTTATGTTGCTTCTGTGTAGGTAAACTGCTAAATTTCCACAGCCCCTTTCAGCACAAACTCTTCACGGCCTCATTCTCCCTTTAACAAATTCCAAACTATTCCTCTTCTCTTCTTGGACACTGCTCTGCCACCTAGATATCAGGAAAAAAAAAAAAGGTTGACCAGACATGCAGATTTCTCTGATTAAAGGATAATTAACCTGGCATAATCAAAACTTCCTCATGAGCAAGCAGCAGAAGTCAGAATAGTGAGACCACAAGGATGCTGGGAGGCAAATGCAAGCAGATACTTTGGGATCAGTTGGACACAGGCAGAAGAATGGAACCTAAAGTCTTGCAGCCAATGGAAATTTGCTGTCAAAGGGTGCAGGAGGAAAATAAAAAAGGCAAAGAGGGAAAGCATCAGCCAAACTGCTGCACTCTTCTCCCCACAGTTATGACTCCAGGCAGAAGCTGGGTTGGTGGTTGTGGAGTTTGTCTCTTTCAGAAGCAGCAGGACAAGTCTCATGGCTAATCTTGATGTCAGAGACACTTGTGTTTCTGCATCAATCCTTCCTATTTTTTAGCCTTTTAAATTTCTGTGTTTTCATTCATTTCCCCTATTCCTTAGTCTCAGAACCATTCTGGAGTCAGAGCTTGGAGAATTTATTTTAAATTTCCAAAGAGTGAAAGAACATTTGATTTGACATAAGCATAATTTGATCAGCAAGGGTGGCAGTGATCAAAAACCAAGTGCCACAGTCCCCTAGGGTTTTTCTTATACAGGTGTGCACTGATTCCTATTCATACAAGACAATGAACTGAACTTCATAAAGAGGAAGTTTTCAGAGTCCTCTCAGTCTGGAGAGGGTAAGAGTTTGAATAAACTGCATGGAAAACACAGATAGAAGATAGAGTAAGACCCCGTTACACTTATTACAGCCACTGGTGTCCTGGTAACACCTCTGTGAAGAACATGGAACACAGCCACAGCTGTCCAAGAATTCTTGAGGTGCTTGAGACTAGACCTGTACACAGTTGTTTCCCCACATAAAATTTCTACCTTGTTTTCCTCTCTGCAGAGAGGGAAAAGAAGCTAAAACATGAGTCCTCTTCCTTGAGATGAGTTGGTAAAGATCAAACAGTATTTGCATGAAGTTTCCAGTGAAATTTTGCCAGAGGACAAAGGGCTGCATGGGCCAAGAAAAACCAGAAGCTCTACAAGTGTAGGAGGACTGTGTTTGTTGGCTGAGTTTGAGAATAAATTGAAGTCAAACTAAAGAGCTAACAGAGCTGTTTCTCAAGTTTTATTTTATTATTTTTTAATCCCAGCACAGCATGCAAATAATTTGTTATGGACTTGAACAGGAGAAGACAAGTATATAGTATTGTGAAACTGAAATCCTAAAATAAAATATTTCAAGTTAGGAGACCTGTAGATGGTAAGCCCAAAACACTCTTTACATTCAATTTTCTGGCTTGATCACAAGCACTCTTGTTTCCTGATATATTTAACTAAAATATGCAGGTATTGCCTCACATGCACCTCCTTTGGCTTTTCCCAATGCCTATAAGCCTGTGCAGAATGTTTTAGAACACCACCAGACTTTAGTACCAGCAATATCAGTTTCTGAGGGCTTTTTTGTTTAATGGAGTGCAGTGAAGATTTCTGTCTGTGGATGCATCTGGAGGTTGCTGGAACATTTTGACTCATGTTCCCAACATATTCTCATAAAACTGATCAGCTGCTCCCTCCCAGCACACACCACTGTGAGAGAGAGCAAAGTAAAAAGTATATAAAAATAACATATAACTCATTGAGAGGAAGAGCACCACATTTTCTTGAGCCACTCTGTAGCTCTGGGAGTTGGCTGTTGTTCTTTCCCTTAAACTCTTTGCTGATCTCTCATATCCACAGTTTTGAGAGGCTTTCCCACAGGGCATGCAAGGAACAACCTGCTCTCCATGGATCCATTGGAAACTCATGTGGGGCATTTTCTCAATCTGGCATAAATCCCTTAGCATGGTAACACTGCCCCACCTTCCCAATGGCTGGGAAAATTCACATTATCTTCCATGAGCATTCAAAAAAGTGCAGATTTGATTGCCCAAAGAAACAGGCAGAAATAGAGGTATTTTCAAAGGAGTTTTACTGCTATGGTAACTGATCTGAAGTGTTTCAGAGTCACTTCAGACCAAGTTCAGGATTTACACAAGGAGAAACAACAAGAAAAAGTGTAATAGCTTGTATGTTCTTTTCTTATCTTTTTAGACCAAAGTGTCATAAAATATTGTATTTTAGAGGTAGGAGTAATAAAACCAAAGGGGCATGGCCAATTAAAACGTACATTATTTTAAGAGATAAAAGGCAGATCAATTAAATGATGTTTCAACTCATCTACAGTAATTTATATTAGCAGAGATTCTGTCCCTAAATATTAAAACAGAAATCATGACACTTCCTTTCCCCCTCACAATTTTAGACTTTAGAGACAATTTGCAGCTCAACAGCACAGAGTTAGAGAAACTCTGCTTTATGCTGCTTCTGGGTGATAGCACAGCTATCCTCTGCACCAAAGTAACTCCACAATTGTGTGGGTTTTCTAAAAGACAGAGTGAAGAATAACAACCTAACTATAAGCACAAAGGCAATTTTAGCTAAGTAAAATACAATTACACCAGCTAGAATTTCTTTTGGACATGATTAGTAACAAACGTTCCTTGTCCTATGAAAATGTGCCAGGAAATTTTAATTGACTGCAAGCATCCAAGGCTGCCATTAAACACATCATCTGAAAGATTAATGTTTTTGGCCCACACTTAATACTACCATGTAACCTGCTTTATGGTTTACAAGATGGAATGACTTTGTTTTACATGACAGTTATTGGGCCTAATTCTGCTCACAGTTATGCCAGTGAGAATTTTGGAGCAATTCCATTAAATGCAATGGCTCTATAAAATAAGAGTAAAATTAGACTATGGCCCACCATGCAATTTAATAATGACTATCATTACAAGTTAGGCCAGATTCTGCTTTCCCAATTGTTAGCAAGTGACCAAGCACTAGATATCACATTCTTCTAAGACAAAAGGTGCCTGAATTAAAACTTGGCCCTTCCACAGACAGCCAGGCTCCCATACCTTCTCTGACATGACCAAAGGAGATGAGACCACGGCAGGCATGGATATTCCCTGCCACTCTGGGAGGAAGGACCTCATCGTGAAAATGCAGAAGTGAGGAATTCAGAAAGGGATTTTTTTGTTAAACTAACATTTGCTTGCAAATCAATTCAGGATTACAGATTTTCTTTTTTAAAATCAAAAGTTTGAGTCACTGCTGTTCTAAAACCTGTAATTTTAATAAATATTCAGTTTGGATGCTTTTGGACAAAAGTAGATATAGAGTTCACACACCAACTGTGCTGTAGGAGGTGAGCCCAGCATTAGGTGACTGCACAAGCCACTGTACCTGGCACAGCTCTGGTCCAGAGACAGTGGGAGAGAACAGGAAGCAGAAAAGGAATAAGATGCTGTATCAAGAAAGACACACAGGCATTTATTCCCCTGCTTAAGAAATGAGTTAAATTATTATTATTTTCTTGGGAAAATCACATTCGGAACAAGCACAAGTGACTCTTGTCCTCTCCCTCCTGTTTCTGGTGTTCCATTAGCACATACTGCTCATTGCTTGAGTTTTTAAACTGTAAACTGTTGCTAACCAGCAACTTTAGAAGGACCACATGCATGTGAAAAGCAGTGCTTCCTTCTCAAGTCCACTGACAACCAGATGACTTGAAAAAGTAGGTTTCTGTCTATTACAGCACATGTACAGGTTGATAGCTTTCAAATGATTCCATTTATGTTAGAACTGGTAAAGTGATAGTCTATTATTTCATTGAAAATCAAATGTATTGAGACATTTCATACTGTTTTCCATCTTTCTCCTGTTTTACTATTATTTTAACTGTGATTTGTGCTATCTAACAACTAAAAGTTATACAAAATAATTGTACATTACATCCATTGCATAAAAAATTATCAGTGTTTATAAAACAAGATTGTTTTATGAATAAAATACACTGAGAAATTAGAGCTGTCTCAACAGCAAATGTGTCAGGTAAAAATACAGTGATATAGCTTGAATTTCTACACTTCAGTGCATCTCTTGAGGGTGTGAAATGCTTAATTGATGGTAGTATGCATTATTCTCCAAATCTTCTTTTATATACCTATTTCAAGTATTTGATTATTGCCTGGCTAATAATAGTTGCTTCATCAGTTGAAGAACAGACCAGAGAAGAGAGTGTAAGTTGTAGCATGCAATTGCCTTGGCTGTCACTGAAAATGTGTGGCTGCTGCCATATGACAACCTTCCCCTGCTCCCTGCAGCCAGAGTTTCATGGAACAGCAACAAAAGCTCTGGGAAATTGGGAAAAACACCCAGAGACCAATCCCCCAATCCCACCCCATTAATTTTTAAGTGCACAGAATTCTCCAGAGGACAGAAAAGCCCACCTGGGGCCAGTGAGAACACATCAGAGCAGGCACTGATTTATTGGTGTCGGGAGCTGGGTGGTGAAAGGGCTCTGAACCTTCCAGCCTCACTGCTCATTGCCCCTTTCCTTGGGCTCCTTCACCTTGGCCACCCAGACACCTCAGGGAGACAAATTTTAGTTGCATCCTACCCTGAAGATGTGCAGAACTGCATGTGAATTGAATCTGGAAGAGGCCAAGGAGAACAGCAACCAAAACCCATTTCTGAGGCTGTGCTATATGAAGGTGAGTCCTGAGAGCAGTTCTGTGAAACAGAGCAGTGAGGGGCTTCTGAGCCAACCACACATAGATGAGTGTGTTGCAGAAACAGAGGGACTGAAATGCCAAAAGCTGACCAGAAAAGAGCAAGATATGGAGGACCTGAAGCAGAAAGTTCCTCTTGGAACTGATTTTACCTTTCTGCATATTCAGCAACAGTCTTCAAGGGAAAGATAAATGGATAATGTGGCTTTTGAATTGCATAATAAGTGGCTCATCCCTGAGGCTCCAAAAATTTTAATGAAGTAACACAAAGAGGAAGCATTTCAACTGCTCTTCTTCCTCTCTGGTGTCAACAAGGCCCTCAGAGTGAGGCTGGAAGCACCACTGGCCCAGTGACAAGGACTGCACAGGTTACTGGGGACACAAGAAAATGGATAAAAATGTGTCTGTACTTTCCTCAGTGCCAGCCCACATGCTCAAACCACCCTGCCCCACTGCTTGCTACCCCCACTCAGCACACTCACAAATTACTGAGGGCCATTCTGCAATAAGCCAATTGTGTTATCCAGCCCTTTAACACTTAGAGAAGCCTTTTTATCCAGCAACAACATAACAGGGAAGGTGCCAACAGATCCAAATGGGCTCTGCAATGATTTATTCATCCTAGGCTTCTAAGCCCCTTTTCCTCAGCATTAGTGCTAAGATTAATGTGTCCCACCAGTGCTCTGCCAACAGGAACTTTAATAAAAGCAAGAACAACTAGTTGGCCAGGCTTGCTTTCTGCTTAAGGTTAGGACATAATAAAAACAGCAGCCTACAAAGACTTTCCCTTTAATTTACTTATTACTTGAAATAATGAAAATAATTTAATTCCATTTAAATAAAACACACAGATTACAGGATCATAGGTACACTATTGCCTAAAGTCAATAATTAGTCAATTTTTAAAAGGATAAGAGTAATATATCTGCATATTTTAAAAGGTGCATATGCATCTTAAAACTTTCTAATAACTTAGCGTAGACCCAAAGCACACAATTCTTATGAATGATGCCAGATCCATAGTGACAACAGCTGAAATCCATGACAGACATGGTGCATCTACAAACTAACACTGAAGAATTTGCTAGACATGAAAGAATAATTGTTCATATAAGCATTGCCAAAACTGTGCCCCTTTTAAATCTGTTTATCCCCACCTAATGCCAGGGGCAATCAAGTGTACCAGGACAATAGTTTCAGCCCTTAAATCTCCAACTGCCAGCAAATCACAACAAACTGAGCTAGATTTTGCCCAGGATGACTTTGGGCTTAAGAACACCCTATATCTTCAAATCTCCAATTTCACAATTCAAGTGCAAGGTATGTCCAGGATAACTTGAAGAATACCTAACAAATGCTATTTGAAAATATAACAAATAAAAAAAAACCAACCCAAACCTCTGTTCTACAAGTTGCTGAGAGAGTTTAGTGAAATTCCAACAAAGTGCAGTGTAACAAAATCACCTAAATGGACTATGACTGATGCTGCAGACTGGGCATTACACATCTGAATGCATAAAGTGTATTCTTTTGGCAACTGCAAAGCTGCCTGAGCCATTTAACAGTAAATTTTGAAATTAAATCCCAATCACATTGCTATGCTACAAAATCTATCCATTTCTACCTGAGACATGTTTTAAGATCTTTTCCTTGTGATCACAGATCTTCCTGCATTCTTCACTAGAAAAAGTACAAATGTGTGCTCACATACTTCTCTTTTCTCCCTTCCCATCCCCATTTGTACCAATTGTTCACCTGGCTCGGGCACAGAAGCTGCAGAATTTCTGGGTGGTGGTAATGGGTGAGTGGAGCAGAAACTTCATTTCTCCCTAAAAGGCAGAGGTCGCTCAGCTGAAAGAACAGAAAGGCCTTTTATTCCTATAAAGAAAAGCAGAGGAAAAAGCTCTTCACAGTGAAGATGAAAAATATTTTATTTGAATCCTGGGAAGAACTTGTTCTGCTTACACTGGAGAATGGTCTATTCACAGCACAATTTGAATAGCCTGTAGCTTTTCAAATGTCCAGAACTGGCAAAAAGGACACAATTTTACATTTATTTTTGTTTTCAGAAGTTATCTTATTATCTGCATGCGTGCCAAACCAAGACATTTCATGTTATCCCATTCAAAAGAGGTATTTAAAATTTTTAATCATCTCAGGCACTTAGATTTTGAACTTCACCTATTTGGCCATTATCACAACAATAATGCAACATTGCCTCAAAATTTTAATGATTACTTGCATACTCTTACAAAAAGGAAAGCTCTGGCAAGAAAAAATGTAAGTCTTATCTAAAGGTCTTTTCATTTTTTTCATTTCATGAAATGTCATATAATAATTTTGAAAATTCTCAAATGTTTTCTAGAAATGCAGGGATTGTAATCCTTGAATTGCCAATGACTTTTCACTGCAAAAGGCAAATTCTCGCAAAACAAAAATTATACGAAGTTCGCTGGTAATGTAAGAGAAATGTTCTATGTCTAGAGTTTTACTAGAAACACTACATAAATCAGTCAACAATGTAAAAATTGAGAACTGTAAAATGTAAAACTGACATTCAGCACAGAGAAGTTTCAAAGAGGTGCAATTATATAATTTCTTTAATCAAGGGACACAAGCAATATCACAGGACATATCTCACCTAACCACAGGGGTGCAGATTTGATTAGAAATACCTAGATTTAAAGCCAAAGTTCTCAGTTTACGCAGTGCTTAGTGAATTCCGGCAAAATGGAAATTCACAATGTCACAGTCAGAACAAAGATTTCCTACATACAAATTTCAAGCTTTTCATTATAAGCTTTATATTTTGTGAAGACTCCCACTATTAAGCTAAATTTTAGCTGATTTACCTATTTTTGCTAATTAATAAATAGTAGAAGACACAGTATTGCTGATTTTAACCTGACAACAACAATATTTTTTTCAAATTCTGAAGTAGGATTTTGTTGCTCATAGAAAGCTGAAAAGAGAGGTAGACCCATTGAGGCCCAGTAAAATTATTTATTCCATCTTTTGCACTGAGCCTGGAAAGAACACAGATAAATAGCTTGAGGAATCAACCTACCTCTAAATTTGATTTTACCAGCTGAAACTACAACCAGTGGTTTCTTGTTAAATCCTGTGCTCATCTGTGTTTGCAATAGTGGTAGAGCAAAACTCTGGTGTTTTCTAACAAAAGGTTAATGGCCTCTCCCTTCCTGCACTGAGCTGTTTGCTGTTTTCTCTTACAAATTATTAGGTTTTGTTGGAAGAAAAAAAATGCCATCCACAAATCCTATTTTATTTCCATACCATCTTCACCTCTTCCTTTCACCATGGCCGTTCTTTTGCTCATTTGCATTCCCTGTCTCATGCTGCCTTTGAGCAACAACTGAAGACAATTTGTCCCTGTTGAAAGGCCCCAGATTTTGAGAAAGTCTGATTATGGATCCGAACATGGTGAAACCAATCACCACTGCACAGCCCCCCAGGGATGCAGCAGCCAGGCTGGGACGCCTTTCAGTGTGAGCCCACTTGAGCTTCAGAGTTGGGAGCAGAATGGGCCTGGCACCATCAGGATTATTTCATTTATGGGGAGGAGATGATGCAGGCCTCTACCCAGGGTAAGGGGGAGCCCTACAATTATTTTTTTCTGAACTAGTTAAACCATTTCTAATTAATTATGATGGTTTCAGCTAAAACTTTCCAGATGAACAGTTCAAGCTGGACCCAACACTGAACAATCATTGTGTTACAGAAGTGCTTGGTGTATTCCAAGTCCTAACTTTTGGATTCAATGAAAACACCAAAAAATGAGCAGCATATGTTATCTCAATCCAGGAGATTTATAAAACTCAGATATTTTGTGATTGTGTTGCTTCTTTGGCAGGATAAAAATTCCTTTTCACCCCCTTCACTTCTGCAAAAATCCCCCCTTGTTGTGTCTTAAAAATGTCAGACATACTTTACTGTTTCCAAATAAACACATCATTTTTGGCAGAATTAGTAGACAAGAAAGGTAGGGGCATTGTTGTTATAGGAGTTCATATAAAAAGCAAATTTTAATGTTTTAAAATTTAAGACTTTTCTAAAGTTTTAAAATGCATCCTCCCTGACTCCATCTGTACTATTGTCAAAAGCATTATATAGTGTCCCTTTGGAAAAGTAAATCTGATTAATTAGCATCATTTTCCATTGTAGAATTCAACAGCTATATCAACAGCCATAGATTTTTCTTAACACATATTCTATTACTGTTTTCAGCATTGTCAAAATCTAAAATTATTTGTTGAACCATCCTTTTCTGTGCATTGTTTGCAAAGTTCATCAAGTGAACAGAACTTTCCTTACAGTGCTCTAGAATGATACTGAAACACAGCTTTTATTCAGAATTGCTCTAACACTGTACACAAAAGCACGATTGCTTTTAAGAAGTTTTATACATAAAGGGAAAGACAGAAGGAAAAACTCCAAAGAACTGAGAACATGAAAATGCCAGAAAACAGTTTCTGCTGCAGTACTTCAGCTTCTATCATTTGTGGTAGCAATGACATTAAAACAAAGCTGCTCTCAGAGCTGCCTCGTGAGTCTGTGGTGATTCCAGCTGCAGCTCTCCAGCAGAAAACCATCAGTGCCTGGCAACAGCACCTGGATATTGACTCTGTCACTCTGCTTTAGGTTTGTAAGGAAGGTGAGCAGCTGGAAGCCGCTGCCCATAGAAATCCCCACATCTCACAGAAATTACTGCCTTGAAGGCACTGTTCTTCCATACCTTTGCTGCTTTCAGCTCACAGATAAATAAAGCAGGGCTACAGCTCTTAAGCAGCAGCAATGGAGCCTCTCTGGAAGGGATTCACATCACCAGCTCCTCCTGGTGCCAGCTATCAGCCCATAGGAATAGCTTGTCCTGCCTGCACTGCACCAGCTTAGGGCTGGAATTGCAAAGGCTGCAGTTTTTAGCTCTGGAAATCTAACACCTTTATTTAATATTCACTTCGTAAAAACAATTTCAGAAGTCCCCTGGCACTCTGTGCAATTTCAGCTAACACATAGTTCCATTAAAAAGTAAGAGAGCAAAAGTGTGTGTTTACTTCCATATTAATACCCACAGAAATTCTTGCAGAAGAATAAATCAGAAAAAAATGAAGAAGCATACCCTCACAATGTTTATTTGCTTGTAACAAAAAAAGCAGGATTTCAACATTCACCAGAGCAACCATAAATAACATGGCCATCTTTAATTTGGCCTCCAATATCTGACCAACCTTGATTTATCCACAGACAAAACCAAGCATCTCTAATTTGCTAGCCAATCACTGCAATTCTTTTCTTACCAACCAATAATTCTGCCATCTCTAATTTACCAATAAATAATTCTGCACTCTCAAATTTACTAACCGATAATGTGACCAATTTGCTGACCAATGATTGTGTCAACTGGTAATAGTGCCTCTAGCAAACTGTAATTTGCCAAGCAATATTTGGACCTTTTCCCCCCCAGCAATAAAGAACTTTAGTGGTCTTTGATTCAGTATCTACTGCATTGCTCTGAAACTGCTTCATGTCCACAGCGAGGTTTTTTTACAAAGTATTTGCTTTCTGAGGGAATAGTTGTTTACACTGACCGCTTAAAAATTGCACGGATATCTCTTAAATGTCCATGAACCAGAGTATTCTTTTTTCTTTGAAGAATATTAACATTTGAGGGAATATTTACATTTATTTTTCTGTCTGCAGTACTCCTGGGCACATTGCTCAGTCCCCTGTAAGTGCTGTTGTCATCACGCTGGGATTTGGCGACAGCTCCACAGCTCTTGGACAGCGTGCACTGGTACAGCAGTGACACTGCTGGCCAGCTCTGCCACCCCCTGACCTTACCACCCAAGCTGATCCTGGCTGGGCAGATATTTGAGCAGAAAGAGTTCATATCTAAAGCCTTGTGAATGATTTGTCTTTTCTAATTTCTATGTCCCTTTGGCTTGCGTGAAAAAAATGGGTCTTGACTTGTCGGTTCCTTTAAATAATAATACCAGAGTTTTGAAGTCATGTAGTAAATTCTGACATCAATTTTACCTCCAAGAAATGTTACCAATTTGTGTAATTTTACTAGTTCATATTAAAGTCATTAGCTAACACAACATCAGCTCAGTGAGCAACCACTCTAGCACCATTTTACAAGGCGAGTCTACAGAGAACAAGGGCATAGCAGGAGGGACCATCAGGGCTGAAATTAGTAAAAAATTCTGGACTCCAAGTCACCAGCTCAGAAGACTACATAAAATAAAATATTGCAAAACAGAATACAAAGAGAGGCATGGAGTTTAGGCTCAGGTCTATGCAAAAATAGAGTATGTGCACCAGCTCATTATATATTATTCCTTATAACCAACCTCCTAATATAGGTTACAGATCAATTTATTGCATATCCCAGGAAAGAGTTCAGAGAAACATTTATTCCAAAACAGAACATGATTTTGAGATTTCTAGTTTTTACAAGAAAAAAACATAAAAAATACAGTAGACTGGAAGCATATTCTAAAGCTGCATAGCAAGTTCCCTTCTTTATCCTTTTCTTTTCCATCTTGTGGAATAAGCACAGCCTAAGCAGCACCACTGCTTCTCACTCTTTTCTTCCTGAAGTATCCTGGGTTTCTTGAAAGCAGAGGCAGAAATGCCATTCTGGGTGGCTATTCCTTTAGAGGAGGTTGTGAATAGGGAGAGTTAGCCAAGAAGGAAAGGGAGTTGGCCAAGAAGGCAGGAATTCCCAGACACCCAGAGGTTTGGTGTGTTTAATGTTCTCTCAGTGTTGGAGGAACAAGCAAAGTTGCACTAAAGCTTATTTCTGAACCTAGCTATATGACAAAAAATAAAACATAAAAACTCACCATAAGGATAAATAACTGATGATGGCTTCAGTCATGCCTGTAGTAAAGATTTCAAGTAGCCATAACATTAGAGGGGTTTCCACAAAAATATTTGGTTTACAAGCTTCAACTTGTTCAGTTTTCAGGGACAAGCATTTCATTAGCCAGTACTGGAAAGATTAACTCGAGTACAAAAAGCAGCACTGTTTAGCTGGAGAGCCCGAAAAGTAGGTGTGATGAGGCAAAGGCACTAAGAATGTGTTTGTGTGCATCTCATGCTCATTTAAAGCAGAAGAGGATAGGAAAATGCCTTAAGTAGGAGATGGAAATTGCAGAGGCACAATGAATGTGAGAGCAGAGGGACAAGATATAAGTCAAGAAGGAAAGTGGCAGAAAGCAGGAATATGCCTACACCTTGAAAGATGGAACAGGTCTCTAGATGTGTACGGCTGCCTGTTTTTCACTTCAAGGGAAAGTGAGCATGAGAAGAGAAAAATGTGCCTGTTCAGGAGCTCCTCCGTTTGTTTTACAGTATGCACATGAGTACATCCACAAGGTTACAGGGAGGAGTAAAAGGAGAAGCATCAAAGGATAAAACACATTAAAAATATATGTTATAACCACAATGTTTTACTCTGGGAGGGAGCACGAGGATTGATGCAGTGGGAAGACGGTTTTGTCTTGTCTGGTTAAATTTTCTACATTAGAGGACTATTGATTTTCCTAAGTATATAGGATACTGTATATACCCCATTCTGCTGCCCTTACACAGGTTAATTCTTTTATCCATTTCAAATGCGGTCAATCAATAACAGTGATCAGGTAGGTTGTGAAATTGCCTGGAAAACACATCCACAAAGTAAACCCAATACATTGGCCTGTCTATGTGACTTAAAGCTTAGCACAGCATTGAAAATCACTAATGGAACACTGTGCAGTTTGTTCATGCTACGAGCAGTCAGGAATCATGCATAATGTAATAGTGCATCTGCTAACAGCAGCTCACACAAGCTAATTTAATCTTGTTTTACACTAGACACAAGGAATTAATCTTTAAAGCTGCTCCCGTGATTCTCTTTGGCCCTTAAAATATCGAGGGTCTTTCCACCTCCTCATTTACAATACTGTAAAGGGATGCATTTCAGTTATCATCAAGTATTTACACTTCATCTACATTAGCTGGAAAATGGATGCAACTCTATAATTTATCAGGCTTGAAAATCACATTGCTGGCCCAGTCCAGAAGCTGTGTTTGTGTTGTCACATCTGAAACCAGTATTAACTCTCAGACTCTACTGGGAAAGTTAGATCTCCTAAATAATTAATATTTGAAAAATAAATAAATTACCTTTTTTTTAAATTTATTTCATGATTTCCACAGAATCACAGAATCTGCCAAGCTGGAAGGGACCCACAAGGAACTTCAAGTCCAACTCCTGGCCCTGACCCAAGGGTCACAATTGTGTCTGATGCCCCCCAGGACACTCCTGGCCCTCCTGGCTGCCAGGGCACACCTGGGCTGCATTAATTACACAGACTATCTCACAGCTTACCTTTAACAACATTATTATTATTATTGTCTTAAGTACTTGTATTGCTGCACTGCTCTTGCGTGTGCTACTGTGCAAATACTGAAAAAGACAGTCTTCACCCACAATAACATATCACCCCAGTATAAAAAAGAGATACAGACAGAATGGAGAGCATTCAAAGAAAGAAAAAACAAAAAAAAACCCACCAATTTTGATGAAAAGTCAAGAAATAAAATACTCATATATAATAAACTTGACTTTGGCAAGATTTCAGGCTGGAAGCTTAATAATCAATTTTTGAACCTAAAGCCAAGGAGAAATTTTAGCAGGCTTTTGTAAGACAACAATGAAACACTTCTGCAAATATTCATGGCAAGCTCCTTGTAAGCATAAGGCAGGCTGACAGGAGAGAAATGCTCACAGGAAGAAGTAACAAGTGGGAGGTGGAAACTGGGCACTCATTATTCATCAAGATTAGTGAGGCATATGATACCTTGATATTGAGAGCAGGATGATAGATAACAGGAAAGGAAAGAGTGAACATGAAAACAAGTATTTTACTACAAGTGTGATGGAGCTAATGGAAGAAAAACAAGGGAGGAGGGAAAGAAATTATCTGGATAAACAGACTTTACAAAAGATTTCTGATCATACATAAGTGAAGCAATATTCTATTTCAAGCAATAAATTAAAGGAGGATGATGAGAATCTGAAAAATTTCAGGCTGCAGATGGGACAGGACAGACTCTCTTTCAGAAATAGTTTTCTAAAATAATATTGGACTACAGGATGGTGACTGAAAGTGACAGCACCAGGATGTTGGACACTGCAGTCAACAGCACATACGTTGAAAAAATTTTTGGTTGCTATAAACAGTTTTCAGCAGAAGTTTAAAACTCTGCTCTAACTGTGATACATTGAAGAACCTGCAAAAAGGGCACCAGACAGAGATGAAGTTGGAGAAAATGGACTGAAATGGAGAAACAAAACAACTCTCATACAGTGTGTGCAAGGAGGAAGAAAATTTTTCAGGAAGAAGAGAGAAAGCAAGCAGGAAAGCCAAAGAGGTAGTTTCAGTTTTTCTTGCAGAAACATCAACTCCAGCAGGATTTTGAGTAGCAATAACATAATGGTGACCTGTACTGTTGACGTAGGCTCAAAAAACATCAGAACTAACAAGAAATGCCTTATGAAAGTCATGTGCTTGCATTTCTGGTAAAATTTGATATTGATCTGTAGGTAACAAGCAAGAAACATGATGAGCTTGCTTGATTATTCAGATATAGAATGGAGGAAAACACTGCTTTTGTGGCTTATTAGACTGGTGGGAATAGTGGAGTTAGGCCAATGCCGATCTTCCATAATTTTCTATTTCAATTTCAGATTCAAGCCAGCCTTCCAAACCCACTTGGAACCCTCAGGTTTTATTCTGCCTCCTAAGAAATACAAATATTCCCCAGAGATCTGGAAAACTATAAATTGAAGTCCTTTGAAGCCTGTTTAAGACCACTTCAGAGGTTGGTGAAGTGTTGCAGTTGGAGCATTCACTAAGGACTGTTCATAAAATACCTCTCTCTGTTTAAGCTTTAAATTTAAACAAGCCTCATGAGATTCAAACCTAAGTATCTCCTGCTCTGATTTATAGTAAATGTTTAAGGGACAAATAAGAAAAACCAGAGAATCTGATAAAGACAATCCTTTAGCAGATACTCACCAATAATGAGAGAAAAAGCACATTCAGCCTACTTGTTAGCATGCATTGATAGTATTTCTTCAAACAGTTTCTGAATATTTGGAAATGGCTCTGACCTTAAAATGTGCAATCCAATGATAGTCAAATAGTCAGTAGTAGTGGAAAAAGAATAACAATAATAAAATTATACAATTTATACTTGTCAACTTGATTCACAATAAGCACAGAAGATCTTTAAAAGGGACTTAAATGTCAACAGGGTGTTATGAATGAAAGAACAGAATAAACATCCATTATGTTACAGAGTATGTGAAAAACTGCATGGAAAATAGAAATCAGGTTTGATTTAGGATTATGAACTCATAAATTCACGTGTACTTCTTATATGTTACGCCTGTCTCATACGGTACTTATTATTTCTAAAGGAAAAAAAAAGCTCCTAACATCCTGTATAATCATTAGAATTTACTGGTTCTTTGTGTTTCCAGAAAATACTTTCTTGACTTCATTCTCATTTATAATTAATTTTAAGTTCCTTTCTGTTTGTTTTAAATATAACTTAGTAAATAATTTGAGTACTATTACCTCTGTCTCTACACAAATGCACAGATAAATTATATATAATACATACATCCAAAAACTACATTAAATATGTAAATGGGAGAAAAGGCAATTTTGAGACAATATATTTAGATAGAAACAAACACTTAAAAAGAACATTTAGCAGAATTTCCTTTGAAATGAAACTTGAGACTAGGAATGAGGCCTGAACTGCAAAGCTGCTTCTTTTATGGCCATAAAAGGAAAGTTTAAGTAAACAATACGCTGTTTTTATTTTAAAAAAGGGTAAAAAAAAGAAAAATCATTCTATGCCAAACCCAGTCAAAATGCATTATTAGGGTGTCCAGGAAATTATAGCTTGTGTCCATTAGTCCTTTCAGGGTTAATATTGATGCAGATATTATTTCTATCCACGGTACCATTTATTTGAAATATTATGACTGGGAGTAGCTGCAGCAGTGAATCAAATCAATTGATAGAGCAGTTAGCCCCGCAGTCAAGGCTGCCTTTACACCGTGCAGTGAGCATGAAATATTATGGAGATTGTTCTTTAAAGTGATCACTTTATCATCATTTGTCTGCAGCCCGGGCTGTTCCTCGCTGCCCGGCTCCCCTGTTGGGCTGGAGCTGTCATAACTCAATCAGCCGTATAATGCTGCTCACAGCACCTCCGGAGCAGGTATTGAACCTGTCAAGGGCCGCCCAGGGAATTATACTTATCCACCCTGACAGCCAGCAACACCACTCTGATATTTATGTCAGTTTATATATGTATGATATGTATTTCTTAAATGTAATTAGAAGCCTGTTTGTGTGTGATATATCTGAATTGCCCAGAGCTGCCCATGATTAAGACATTGATTTCTAACCTTGTGCATTACTGGAGAAGGGAATATGACAAGCTCCATCACTCAGGGGGTGCAGATAACCTCTTCTGTCTGTATACATCATATGAAATTGTCACTATTGTTTATCTGTTCCACAAAGTTGACTACAAAGCAACTGTTATTTTAGTTTGCTAAATAAACTCAAAGACTGTAAACCAGATCATCAGCCCCGTGCCTCCAGAGCACTCATGTTTTGCAGCTGAGTTGTTTGGAAGGCCGAGCACACTCTGAAAGCTGAATGAAGATCACCATCATGTTGGCTATGTCACTTGCTCTCATAGGCAGCTAAAGCATAATACTTGGATTTAAAGTGCCATTTTTGTATATATCCTACATGCCAAGCAATAGAAAATACCCTGTATTTCCATTAAAAAGGGAATAATGACTTATAAGGACAAATAAAAAAACAAAGATCCCTTAAAATGAACCACCTCCTCAGGCTTATTAAATTATTTTCTTACGGTTTCAGAATGGGATTGTTACACAGAATAGTTACTGTATGTATGACAAGCCTCCCAACTTTTTTCCATTTTAATATCCCACTTGTTTGAGGAGATTATACTTTCTAAACCATTCTTCCTTTCATTGTATAATTAATGCTGAAGCAATTTTTTGGTTTATCTTTGTTGGTTTTAAAATTCAAAAAAATGAATGTAGGTATTTCTGAATTGCTCCTTAGACAGTTTAGTTCCTCTGCTTCCCAGAATATAATCTCTGTTCATCTATTGAAAATTCCTACTTTTAGAGTTTAAGAAAAATTAAAATAGATTTGTTTGAAGGTTTTTTAACTCTCTGCTCAGGTTTTACCTCCATTTCCCTCCAAAACATTATCTCCTTCTGGATATAGTTGGGGTCAAAAGTTTCAAACTGGATAGACTTCAAGAAAGCATATACATTAGATTAAGTTTTGAAAAATTCTCTCCATAGCTCTGGTTTTACAGGATTCTAAGGACATTTCAGTGCCTTATTATAGAGGATCAGAACTTTCCACATCTCCAGTTTTAACAACAGAGGTGGAGACATCAGGCTGTCACCCATCATCAGCAGAAATCCTCACATGAAGATGCCTTGAAGCTTGCTGAGACCAGAGATTAGGGTAAATTGTGTGATCCCATGCCTGTTTTTTTACACCAACAACAGATGAATTCAGAAAAACAAGGAGTCTGCAAATGCTGCTTACAAATCAATGGTATTCATTTAAGTAAATTACCTTCTGGAAAAAACTTCCATTGCAACCTTAATATTACATTACCTGCACTTCATTTTGAGATTCAGGTGCTAAAATGAAATGGAATCTCAGTGAAACAGAAACAACATTACAAGAGTCCAAAGGATAAACCTGCTGCTCTAGACATATACTGGGGACAGATTCTTAGAGAGCAATCTAGAAAATACCTATTTCACTAATCTCCCATGGAAAACCTGGTTCTTTTCTCACAGCAGCCAAAAGATACCAGAAGCTGCAGTCTGGCACAGACAAAGCACAAGCATTCAAGCTAAATATCATTCAGATGTCATTGTTCTGACCTTCCTTTAATAGAATCCGAAGACCCCTGTAATCCAAAGATCTCTGATGAGAGGTGGGTGGTTTAAATCATATGCTTCCAATGTAATTCTTCCAGATTGTTTAATTTATAATGAAAATGGAAACATATAATTTTGTTTTCTGAGTTACAGCATGATGTGCCTGTAGCTGATAACTTTTATGTAACAAGAAAAATGGAAAAGGAAAAAAACCCAAGAGAAAATAATAATTTTCCTCACCTCTGTGAAATAAGAGAATTGTGTAAAATGTAATTTTTTCTGATTTATTCCACAGAAGCATGGTAGAGTAAAATAAAGTGCAGCTAGGAAAGCAAATAAAATCAGTATAATCTAATGACAAAATGGTGTTTGAATCTAAAGAGCTAAACTTTAATTGGAATAAATCTGAAAAGCTTGGGCATAACTTTTGTTGAGCTACACCAGCCATTTTAAGTAAGGATTGTGCCATTAGAAAATAGCTGTATCAGTCAAGGGCATAATCCCACCAGTTATATCTGGCTCCATCAGCTTGAGAGACAAATATTTACACAGCCTATAGTGCTAAATGCTACTGACCCCAGTGACCAGATGGGACAGTCCAGACAATTACTATCAGCTGCCCCCAAAATATCTCCAGCTAATTAAGATCTGCTTTCCTACACATGTCATTATGCCAGCTCCACTTTGCAGTGCATTTTTACAATAAGTAGATGATCTAAGATGCAGTTAGAAGGAAAACCACAAAACTCACTGAGACCAAATTGCACATAATCTTTCTTAGATCCTCATAAAAAAACCCCCTTTGTATTACTTTTGTTTTAAAAATGCTTTTCCAGAAAGGACTCCAACTCTTGAACTAGCAAACTGAGTATCCTTGTTCTACTGTGTAAAGATAAAGGCATGTCAAACTTGAGTTATTACTAATTCTTTGGATGTTGAAAAATTTTAATCTTCCTTCCCAAATTTTCCAAGATAACTGTAACTGCACTCTTTATACAGCTAAAGGAATTAGGATCCTTTTAGTTTTGAACATGGGGACTATTCAATAGTGTACAGAAACAAATCATTGTGGAGAAAGAGGAACAATTATCTATCACATATAAAGCAAAATTTAATTTTTAACATGTCTAAACCACAACTCATAATTTTTGATTTCTTTCATTTGACCAGCTATGAAATTAGCACTTCCACGGGGAAAATAGGTGCACAGAAATAACAAACTGTCTCAGCTGGAAATGGCCTGAACACCAGTGTTAACTGAAAGCACCACCCCTTCTTTAATAACAGTGATCAAGCCTCTCCTTTCACATCTCCACAAAGGCAGCTCACTGCCAGCAGCAGAGCTTCCCTTTTACACCACTGCTTTGGAACTGATGCAGAGCACAGAGTCCCCAGCAATGAATCACCCTGGTTAATTCCATTCTCTGCACAGAAAACAGACAATCTCATAGTGTTATGTTATTCAACTGCCATAAATTATTGCGTTGTATATAATGTTTATGATGATTTTGTACCTGTACAAAGACTGCAAATGAAAATATTATAGGAATTCCTATTTCTGTTCATATGAAGAAAGAGGTACAGCTAAGAGAAAAATCCTGATTCCCTGCCCTGAATTTCGTCAAATACTCCTAGTGAAAGGTTTTCTTGGGCCACACCAGTGATCTGCTTTCAGACAAGCTGAACTTCATAGTGGTGCCTTAACAGAGATACCCAGCGCCATTTCAAATGCACTTGGGGATCCCACCAGCTCCCCAGATCCTGCCACAAAACAGCAAAGTCTCGTGGCCTGCACACACATGGATTGCTCAGACAACACAGGACATTTCAAGGGCTACACACAGCTACAGTCTGGCAACTGAATCCAACTTTCTGTGCCAATATCTTGTGACACAGTAGTAAATTCTTGAATGTGCTGAGTATAGCAGTACCAGTTTTAAGACAGGCCCAAGCCAATACTAATTAGCCAAACACTTTGAATCCTAATTATGTGCAAGAACAGATATAAGAAATCTTATTCAAAATTCAGAAAAACTCAAACTGTACCTTCTGTTTACAACTCATTTTCCCCTATGGCTTGCAGCATTCATTCCAAAGAAAAGATAAACTTTCTAACTGCAAAAATCTCACTCAAAATTTCGGCATAAATCATTGCAGTGTTTGTGACACAGCTCCTGCAGCAGCCTCTGGCACAGCAGTGGCAGGGTTTCTCTGGCCCTGCACACTTAATTGTCCCAGGGTTGTGAAGAATAAAACTTTTGGCAGAAGAAGAAATTCTATGTTCTATTAATCCCATGCAAATTAGTTTTCCATAATGTCTGGCAACTTATTTTGGATGCCATAGTCTATCAATAAAACATGAACACCACAGACATTCCTGTAACATAAGATCTTAGGGATCCACTAATTAATATGTAAATATAAAGATACACCTATGGAAATATACTTAAGCTGTTACCAATACCACTTATACAATATTAATGTTTTTTTTAAGGGCACTTATAGCTGTGTACTACTACTGTCCTTCCCTTTTAGCATGTCCCATTCCTACAGCTCTTTATGAATAAGTGGCTTAACCTAATAGCACTCCTTTTTTTTTGCCATTTCAGGGATATCTTAATTTACAGAAAAGAATCAGTGAAATCCTTATATTGATATGTTGATAATTTAGATGGGTGTTTTAAGATCTACCCAACTCAGGCAACACAGAAAAAGGAACCACATGCCAACTTTTGATCCACAGAAGATTTTGGATTCCCAAAGCCTGGCATTGCTCAGCTCACAGTTTTCTCACTAGTGCACACAGGGCAAAGGATGATGCCTCAGGTATTTCTGGTTCTGCCACTGATCTGTGGGGTGAACCCTGTATCTTGATAGAATGGTAATGTTACAAATAATCCTTGTGAAATATCCTCAAATCTTCCTGTGAAAATAATAATAGTACTGTTGTGATCCATAGTGTAAGCCAGCGCATGTCATAACAAGGGATCTTTCACTGCTTTCAATTTCTTTACTGAATAAAGTGGCTAATCCAGTTTGTCTCCAACAACCTGGTGCAGGAAGGACAGGGAGACACAGGAGGAGAGGAAAGAGAATATGGACTGATAACACCAGGGCAGCTGAAACCTTCACTGGGTGGAAAAGCTTAGGGCCAGAGCTACTTTCAATAAACAGCCACAGTGGTGGCACCTCCACTGGCACTGTGCATTACTATCAAAATTTAAAAATAAATTCAGCTGCTTGCTCTTGAGAGCTGTCAAAACGAGAGCTACTGACATCCTGATTTTTAGCATGAGCATGGACCTGCAGTACCTAACCATCAATGACACTCGAAATAAACATAGTTCTATCTGTTAAATTGCTGCAGCTTATCTTCTCATGTTCTGGGGTGGAAAGTATACATATTTATGTAAAATCATTCTGGCATGTCTGAGTTCATTCTTGCCATGTCATTTGTTTCACACAGCACAAACAATAATCAGTCAACAGAATGGAAAAAAACTGAGATATGATTCATCACAACTGTCTCCAAAATCTGTTCTCACAACTTTCCTGCTGTATCCTATACTGATCCTTGAGCACCTCTCAAATTCAAGTTGCAGACACTGGTCCTGCAGTCCTGTGGCATTCAGAGGGGCACAGAGTGACTCTCCAAGCTGGTGACAGACCTATCAATTCTCTTTCATGACAACACAAGGTGTGGCTTCCTCAGCTTAGCCAGAACTCCAACCCTACAGAAACAACTGCAGAAAGCAGCTATTTATGCTTTTACTAAACACATCAGACTTTTAGATGCCAATCTAGCATTTCAAAAAGAGTTCCTACAGGGAGAGAGAGAGCAAAAGAACAAATTCAGGTTTTTTTGCTGGGGCTCTGGGATTCACTTCTATAATGGTCTGTCTGCTGATCTCTGAGCTACTCTGCCTCCCACTGTGTGTGATATCAGGAGTGCCAGAGTGGCTGAGAGATCAATGGAGCAGCTGAGGGACCAGCTGGCAGGGGAAAGGAGCAAAGGATTGTGAGGGATAAAGAAATAAAGAGGAAAAGAAAAAAAGATTTGTTGAATTAAACAGTAATGAGGAAGGGACAGAGGAACTCACTAGCTCTTTTAGAAGGGCCGTGTTAAGTCCTTCACAAAACCCAGGACCCTCTGGAGCATTCTAATCAGTTTAATGATGCAGATCCCCCTTCCACCCCCTGAATAAGCTGGGCAGGTTTTTTTGTCTCTTTATCAAAGGATAACTTTTCTAACAATGATATCATTCACAATGCATACATCTCTAGAGTAGAGACAGCACTATCTGCTGAGATGATCATGGTCATAAAACACTGCTCAAGTACAGAGCAGTCTGACAGGATCCTCAATTTGGGAAAGAATCTCAGATGTCTTAAAGAGAGCCAAAGTCAGAAAGAAAGAGGAACACATCTTAAAGAACAATGCTGTGTTTGGGGAAAAGTGGATAATCTTTCTTTCAGGCATATACCACTATCTTCTCACCTGAAGCAGCAGCAGCAAATTTGGAGATTAATATAGACTGCAGACAATTCCTTTGATTTATCTTATTTATTATTTATGTTACTCTATTAGGCAATTTGAGACAAATCTTTCTAGAATTTTCAGAGGGAAATGCCAATAAGGAAGAGACTGATAAAGGGATTGGGCTTGTTTGAAGAAAGGAGAGAGATATATGATCATAGTTATGGAAGGCTGAGGAAAATACAGGTTATGCATAAAATGTTGATGCGTCAGAACATAATGATACACATTTCATATTCTAAATTCTGTATACTGAACATATGCCCATTACATCTGTTGAGTAGTTGACACACAAGATGAACATTCTCATATTTACAGCCTGCATTATTAACATGTATTTCTAGGATGCATAAGGAGTACAAAGGAACAAATGGAGGCTGAATTTAAGTGAAGCAGTTGCAGATTTGGTATGAGATGTGAGGTGACAGGCATTCCTACCAATATGCATGATGTGGTTGAAAAACTATGGCAGGCTGCTTCAGGCTCTCTGCTGCTGAGCAGAGAAATATAGTAAGTATCCTTCATATAAACACATACAACAAAAAGAAACACAAGCTCCTAACTGCATCCAACACAAGAAGGAAATGTCTGTGTTCATCTACCTTGTTTCACAAAATAGTAAAGGCAAAGAAAACACCCAGAACCCTACAAAACCTACGTAATTGAAACTCAATATGCTCTTTTCTTCCTTAAAAAGTATAAGCAAAGCTTATTAAAGTGCTCACAAACCTGTCTGCATTTAATACACTTCCAAACTGCTTACAAATGCAGCAAATCTGAATTTCTTCTTGTCTGAGTTGCACTAATGTTCATCTCCAGTGCTCTTGCATCTCAAGATGTGTTTAATATTCTGGCAGAGTTGTCTCAGGATAGATGTTAATGGAAATCCACTTGGATAACATGAAAGCAGAAGGATTCATTCTAGATGCAAGCAGAAGGATGAAGATGAGTCATTCCCTTTGGCCACAGGTTTGCAATATTTATATAGAACCACAAAGGTATTTCACAGAGCATATTCCTAGACAACACTTCTGATTTTCAACACTTCCTCTCTAGGGGCTCATGAATGATCTGTGGGCCACAGTTTGACCTCGTCATTGATCTGGTTCACCCCTGTGCTTCAGGCCCATTCCTGTATGTGCTGTTGGCAGGATACCACAGAGAGGGCAAGACAAAGGCAAAGCCTGCCCTAACTCCAGGCAAGGAAATGCAGCATCCACTCAATGGACAAAGGATGGCAGGTCTAAAATGGCTGAAGCAGACCTATTTGATCTGCCCTCTAAGCTTCCTGGGGTGGGTAATTCAGGATGCAGCAGGCCCAGGTTAAGGGCAGCAAAGGCTAATTGGAGGACAGCGTCATTCCTTCAACAGTATTCCAAGCAACAGGAATTTAAGCATCATTGTCATGGTATTGCCACATGGCAAGAACATTTGAAAATACTCCTAAAATACTTTCTGTGGGCTGATGTTATCTAGCCCATGTGTTTTTTGATCTCTACATGAGACTCATAGAGGACAACTGACAAATCTCATTGCTCTTCCAACACCTTTTTGATGGCCTTTATGATACAGCAACCTGGAAGCTTGACTTCAAGGGCTCACAAGTTATTTGAAAGGGTATTGCTACACATGACATCTGGACTCTTATCTCTCTTTTATCGCTCAGATAATTTACCTAATGTTACAGTGAAAGAATTTCTTTGTCAAAGAAAATACCACATGAAAATCACCCAGCTTTCTCCACCAGATAAGACAGACATTGAGAGGGAAATTCTGTCTGTCACCAGAATACCTTCAAATAGACATCTGCTCCTCAGCTTCCCTATCTGTGAAGAGTGAAGGAGTATTTGGTTCTCAGAGTTTCTATTTGACAGCAGGAAATATGTAGCAGATTCAGCTCAGTTTCGTTTTACATTTTTGGGTCCATTTGATCTCAAAGCTCAAAGATGTGCAAAGCCACATGATATTTAATTTGGAATATGGTGCATAAAAAGAAGACTGCAATACTCAATAGAAAAGTGATGCCAAGCAATTCTTAGTAATGTAGTAATATTGCTTCATTACAGCTTTGTTCACTCTGAAAACAGCAAAGAATGGCCATCATCTTGCAAAATGGTGCTGCAAGAGAAGCTAGTCTAATTTTCTAGGTCAAAGAAGTGGGTGATTTTGAAGCTCCTAGCACCCCCTTGGCACCTTAGGAAAGAGATTAGAATGGGGAAAAAACTGTAAAACAATGGCTGAAATATATGAGCCCTCAGAACAGCACAAACTTCATTAATGAAAAAATCTGGACCTTCACTATTCTCTTCTGGGAGAATTAATCAGATGTTGCAGTTTCAGATTTATAGATTGCTGTGAAAATGGGTAATCTGAGGGGAAAGCCTCATAAAAACTTAACAGCAACACAGAGATAATCTGTGGGCTCACAGTGGCCATGTCAGGGCTAATTGAAATGTTTAAGAGCAGCACAGCTTCCAGGCTCCTTGTGCTACATGCTGAAGACACGAATATAGACCATCTCTTTGTCTTGACTGGACATATTTTATCGCTCTGTATCATGAGACTGTCACCCCAGACTTCTAATTGCTCAAACCTTTAGACACAGGGCACCTAATAATTGCAGTACCATGGCCAGCCTAATAATAAAGATAATTTACAGTTCAAAAGCAAAGGCTAATTTGTAATATGAATGGCTTTTTATGTCCCTGAGCTCATTTCAGGCCTTGAGGATCCATGCAGCAATAGCTGCAGCCTTTTGCCCCAGCGTGTGACTTACTGCGCTGCTTTATTTTGACATTTTGTTCCAGAGGAACACAGAAGCCAGTGGATTTAGGGGAAATCAATGGCATGTTCTGCACCAAACACATTCAAAACTGCATCTTAATTCCCGCACAAATGTAAAATATTTTAACTTTGTATGATATTCAGATCTCTTAAATGTTACTTCAGTGTACAATACCAAATGGAAGCTTAAAACTCATTCATTATTAGAAAAGTATCAAAGTCATGGCGATTGTTGCATTAATTTATGCAGAAAACCTGGAGTTAGTGAGAGCAAAACCAGATCTCTCTTGGAAGGAGAAGATCAAGGATTTTTGTCTTTATCAACACCAGGAAGAGACTGAAACACTGTTGTCTGCAGGAACATTTTCTATTCATTCTCCCACATGCAGGTCCTTTCTACAGCGTCCCTGTGCTGCTCTGCCCCCTCCAGTGGGGCAGACCCACCAAGACCCTCCAGTCAGTGTCCTGCTCTTCCTGTGGAAGGATTTTCTCTTTCACAGCACCAGGCTCCTATTACACAACCACATATTTTCTTGGCCTTTTTATAGTTCTCTCAGTTTTGGAGTCAAAGCCCATGCCACAGCCTTAGACCACTCCTGGCTTTGCCTCGCCACCCACATTGCATTAGCAGAACAAAGCCTCTGTTACTGTAAAGCTTTAGGCCATGACAGCTTTAAAGAAAGGCACAGTGCTCTCTGTGGGGAAGGATCTCTGCACTCCTCAGTGAGAGCCAGGTACAAACTGAGGGATGCCCATGCTTTTCTCAGGGTGGCACAGCTCTGGACCTGCAACCAAAGGCACAGGAAGACTCCCATAAATTTTCTGCCATTTTTTTGGCATGTCTGAGTGCTCTGAGTGTCTCAAATACACCCATTCATCTTGCAATAGCAAATGGGTCTTAAAAATCTTGTTGACAATCTCACCACCAACCCCATGTGCAATTTAAAACACTGAAAAACAGAACAAAAAAAAGGGAGAGCACAAGAAGGAGACAAAATGCTAACAGGGACCTTCAAAATGTGGTCACACTGACAGGATGGCACTGGAATCTGGGTTTGTTTTAAGCCTACATTGTTTAAAAGCAGCAGGGGACCAAAATGATGATGGCATCATACTGGCTGAAGGGAAGAACCTGGATTGAACTCTCAGGCTAAATCTAATCTTGGACTTTTGTTACTGTATATTTCATTAAGAACCTCCCATGGACATTGATGGGACACAGCAGCAATGAAGACATTTCTGTAAGCAGTGCATGAGAATCAAAATCTCCTCTATGGGCACCACACATGGAAACACTAGCCACAATTTTTCTCACCAGACGTCGAACATCTTGAGAGCACAAGTAAAGGAAAGCAACGTTCATAAAATCAAAACCACAAATAATCAAATATTTAGTTTTCTAATCAAGTCAAGTTGTGTGTAAGCCCTTAAACAGCATTTACAAGCATTTGATTTGTTTTCTCCATTGAATATATAAGAGTGCTCATGGGCTCACAAATCAGGGCTTGTTTGATTTGTTTTAACATGCTTGCCATGTCAGGTGGTTTTCCATATTTCTTGCTGTTCCTTTAGAAACTTGTAAACCAGGTCAATTTATTGAAATGTCAGCTTTTATAAATATTCCTATCCAGCCCAGCCTCAAAGTTAACACATGCTATAATTACAGTGAAACCATTTATGGAAAGTAACTAAAAGTGGGATAACCCTTCTTACTCACATTGAGAAATATCCTACTCCTTGAATCAACATTTTTATTTCAGTTAATTTACTTTTGGAATTCACTCTGGAAAATGTATTAGCAGCTGCAGAACCTGTCCCAAATCTTACTGCTTTTCCAATTAAGTCTCAATCTTTAAAATGGGCATTAAATATCTCTGGGACTGAACATTAAATATCTATGAGATTGAACATTTTCCATAACTTCTGCTGTGCCAAAATGAGGGTGGCCAGCTATAAGGTCAGAGACAGAAGTAAATACAACCATATTTTGTTAAATGAAAATAACCTCAAAATTAAGAAGAAAAAAGCAACAAAAGTGATAGCACCTCTAGAAAAGGTGCCATCTTCCCAGGATCAGAGGCAACTTTAAATTAATCTCACCATCATTATTTGGTATTTTGCCAAACTGAAGAATAATCAATATTCTCTATTTTGCAAGGATTGCAGATTCTTGGGAAAATGACATCTGAAAATAAAACAGCAAGCAAAACATCAAGGCAGAAATCCCAGACAGCAGTCAGAAACAAGAAGCAGCAGCAGACATTGAAAAGGGTAAATAAAATTTTTAAAATTTAAAAGTGTATATATTAGCAAGTTTAAGCAACATCTGAGTCCTCTGTGCTCCAGCAGCAGAGCTACCCGATAGGTGCACCTTCAGCATGGAACGGTTTGCCCAGCATAGGAAAGTACTGAACCCTGTGCCTGTTGTGGAACAGGAGATATGTTTTCCAGCCAGCCTGGTCCAGAGGACATGTGAATCGCCCAAAATTGCACCTGAGTGAGCTCCCAGCACAGCAGAGCCCTGTGCCCTCCTGCCCCTCACCACGGACCAGGCACTGCATCCCTCCCACCTCCCCATCAATTCCTGCGTTTGAAAATGCACATGGGAGTGATCTGCTCGCACAAAGCTCCCAACTGCTTATGGACAATAGCATAGCTTGGGAATACACTAAACTTCCTTTCACTCATAGCATTGTTATTGAGGCTATCAACACAAAATAAATACAGCAAAGTACCAGGCAGACAGAGGGGTTTCAGTTAAAATCAGGGGCTTGTCTGAGACAAGACTGAATTTAAAGGCAAATCAAGCTACTAAGCTAACTAACTTTTGCTTCTTGCCAGCAGACTCCCACACATAACTGCCTATAGAAACTGGTAATTACAGAATCACAGAATCACAGAAATTCTAGGTTGGAAGAGACCTTTAAGATCATCGAGTCCAACCCATGTTCTAACACCTCAACTAGATCATGGCACCACGTGCCACATCCAGTCTTTTTTTAAACTCTTCGAGGGATGGTGACTCTACCACCTCCTTGGGTAGATGATTCCAGTATTTGACCACTCTTTCTGTAAAATACTTCCTCCTTAATTCTAGCCTGTATCTCCCTTGGCACAGCTTGAGACTATGTAATTGCCCCATATTTGGGCTTGTAATGGAAATCCAGACAATGCAAACCCTCATAATAATTGAAATTTATTCCTTCTATTTGTTTTGCAAATATGAATTTAATTTAAATCAAACAGGTTAAATTGAAGCCTCTCATTTTGTAGTAATCACTCCCCCCCCCAAAAAAAAGTAGAAAACCAAAACAAAATCATAAAACCAACCAACAAAACACAGTAAGTACCACAACAGAAAATTAAACCAACCTAAAAGGAAAGAGAAAAAAGCCCTGTGTGCAAAGTCCATGTTATTGAGTATGTACAGGATAAATACTACTTTTTTTCAAATATAGCAGTTGAAAGTACTGGCCCAAATACTAGCAGTATTTTGTACTTTACTAAACTAAATTTTTTGGAAAAATCATATTTTGCTTTTTCCCATGTGGAAAATGAACACGCTGGACATGGGAATAAAGAGCTGCAGAAAGGAAAGGATCTTGTCTCTTAAAGGACAAAGCACAGGAATCCTCTGCACTACCTTGGGAAATAAATTCTGTGTAGATGAGAGACAGAGTGAGATGAAGAGTGTACAGAAAAGTAGTCACTACCTGCATCTTCAGGGGAGTTTGAAGAGTCTTTGCTCATGCTCTGGGAAAGAAAACATCAAATGCTTTTGAAAATCTTGATACTCAGAGTACATCATTATTTTGTTAAGAATTTAAGAATAAAATCCAAGGGTTACTCCAGTTTAGTGAAAACCTAGAGCCTCTTGCTGTATTTATTAAGATGTACTGCAGAAATTTTACTTAGTTAGCAATACTTGTCACAAATTAATAGAATATATTATCTTTCAAAATCACAATCCTTTAAAAATACCAGTCAGGTGTTATAGAATCTACATAATGCAGTTCTCCAACAAAAGATATTCATCACCAAAATATATCCAGTTTCTTCTAATGAAGGAAGGATATACAAGTGTTTAGAAACACTTTTGTTTCAAAAGTGCAGGTGCCCAACCTTGTGCCAGCAGACACAAGATGATAAAAGGACACCAAAGAGGAGCATGAAGAAATCTTGTGTGAAAGGGAAAGCCATCAAACATGGAGCCTTCACTTGTTCAAGTTCAAACACTACACAAAATTCCTTTAGCATGGGTTACTGTGGTGTGGTGAAGTGCAAAAAATTGAGTGCAAATTAGGAATGTTTGAGATACTTTGATGGGTGCTTTTGCTGAATATTGAGCTGCTGAGAAAGCTCTATTACTGCAGATCCACAGGCAGGCAGTGTGCAGAGGAGAACCCAAAAGTGTCTGACAAATGGTACAACTGTTCTATCAGTGTTTTACTTTCTTTACTGTTCTATCAATTTTACTTTCTTTTATTTTACAACAAAATCGTGACATTTGTGAAATAATTTTTGGGAACTCATTTCAATATGAGGAAACTAAAAGAATACTTGGAAATGTAGCATCAAATTACCCTTTTTAGATTAGTTTTATATCTATTCCAACATCAGTTTGCTCCTATACTTTTCTGGCTTCTCAGTTTTAAGAGGATGATTGGCAAACTTCTGAGAGAGAGGAGAGGTTCTTCGAGCCCAGGGAACAGCTGGAAAGACAGATGTCATCTACATCACTGTTTTGTTGCTGGGGAAAAATAAAACAAGCTGGTAATACCAACTGAATAAATTTTTTAAAGTTAATTCCAGCTGTGACCATGTGATCAGCATCTACTCTCTTTGGCCCTTCATCCAAGCACATCTGGTGAAAATATTTCAGTAGTGTGGGGAGAACGGAGGCAGTTTGTGTGGAGATTGTGTTCTATTTTACCACATATAGCACTTTGTTTTTCTGATGGAACTTTTAACAAAGATTTGTGGGCAGATGAGACATGGGAACAACACTGAAAATAAGAATGAGCATAAGGTAGACATGAATAGGACTAAAATAATCAGAGAAGTCAAATTACACAGGATTGATTTCAGATTATTATAAGCTTTGCCTTAGAGTGTTATTATTAAAATGAAAATAAAAATATGGAAAGGATTCCTTTGCAAATCCTTATATTATACTGAGACAAAACAACAGGAAGCAAACAAAAACTATTTACAATCTAGACAGAAATTCTGTTATGTCACCTAAATAAGGAATACCTCTTGGAAACTGAATAAAGGTAAAAGTTACTGATTATTACCACACATTAATGCAAGATATGAGATCCACATGCACTTTACTATTTAAATCTAGATAATTAATGTATAATTGACTGTTACAACCTCACTATGACCCAAATCTGGGCTGTGACTCTCCTTTCAAGGCGACCAATGTCAAAAAACCCATTTAGATGGGAAGTCAGTAATCTACTGTATTAGAACAAGTTGTTTTAGGCTTCTTTGCCACAGTTAATTTTGACATCTGCCTATTACTGCAGAAACACAATTCCCCTGCTGCTGATAGGCTGGCAGAGCTCAGCAAAGCTTAGCTGCATTTCAAGCATTACAACTTAGGGCAATTATTTGAAAATAAACAAAGTTTTCTGACAATTAAATGCTACTTAGGTTGCATAATTGATATTTCTGATAGATCAGACAACCAGAGTTCAGGGCTTGTCAAAACTGACATTCTTGTGTGTGAACAAGTAGCAAACAAACAGATCACCCACACCAAGCCTTAGAAGGATTAAAATCTCTCTCCAGTCTAGAAGGTGCACAGGAATTATTGTTCACCTGCATAACAGCATCCAGTGACAGTAGGCAGTTATTGCTCATTCTTTACAGGACCACAGAGAAGCAGGATTTCAACCATTAGTGGCAGTAGTATCAGGGAACTTCTTTTGAATTACATGTGACTGTAGTGACTCAAACACAATTTTTATTTGCTTTTATTTTTGTAAAATATCAAACAGCATTATGGCATTAAGAGTGATATTGGATATTAAAAGACTGTTCCTATTGAGAGTCACATCCCAGTCCTCTGTCTGCAACCATGTGAGCCACTGATTTTCCCATTAGATACTGGTCAACAAGAACTGAAACACCTTTTCCCTCAGCAATGTAAAATAACTTCTAGAAAAATTATATCTATAACGTTACTAAATTATGGTTTTTTATATAGAGAAAGCCAAGAAATTTGTTTAGAATTTTTGGGGTGCTTTGTTTTGTTGGGTTTTTTTTTTTTTTTTTTTTTTGTAACTCTTGTTTTCAAATGAAAATGTGATGTCCATTATTTCAGAACCTGAAAAAGTTGCAAAACCATTCAGTCATACTTTTGGATTTTTCTTTTTCCTGGCTCAACCTTCTAAAGTTTTGCATGACATCCCAATACTGAGCTCAAGGTGAATTTTCAAATATTTAGTCCACCAAAACCAGTTATGATGAATAGAGTGTTGCTCTGAACTACTTCTACCCACAACACACACAGATTTTCTACTCTTGGGTTATATTTCAGAGATCAATTCCAATTTTGCAAATTACTGCTCTTACTTGTCCGAAGTGCTGTTTAGGAACCAGGCTATACGTGCCATTCTGTCAGTCCAGACACATTGTTTGTCTCAATGGGAATAGAATCTGCTATTTTAATTAATGTCTTTTAGGGCCTGTGGCTGTGCCCTAGGCAAGTCCAGGAAATGCCTCATAAAATTACCACCCCTTTCAACTAAAGGGTACAGAGAGACCAAAACACCCCTGCAGTAAGTGGAATGATCAAGATGACAATTGTGTACTTTTTATATGAAACTCACAGTCAATGGCAGCAGCACTTGCCTCAGAATCTTGTGAGCCAGGATTCCAGTCAGGAGTACGACTTCAACTTACTGTATACAGGGGCAAATGATACTCTCAGAACCCAAATAAAAACTGTGCTCTGAACTAATACAGTTGAGGTGTTTTTATCAAAGACAAGTGAGACAAGCAGAAATAAAGAGGTTCATACCAAACATGCTCCAAAGGACAAGGAACATACACGCAGAACTTGCATTTTCAGAAAACTAGCACTCCAACATGGGCCATCAATCTATAAATGATGCTATTAACTCATATGTAAAGCAGAAATTGTATTTGCACATACATTTAGAGAACTATAAATAGAGTTTGTGCTTTATTGTAAACTGCAGTTCCAGCCCTCAGTGACCCCAGAGGTGGAACAGAGCAGCCTTGTTCCATGTAACCCAACGAGGAGACTCCAAACCCACATGTCCAGCACCAGCTCTCTCGCAGGGGCCACTCCACCACCTGGCATGTCTCTGCTGCCGTGCTCTTGTACAGATGTTCCCATGGCTGGAATGCTGGGGCCTTCTCCCCTTTTGTTCTGCCCTCCAGAGCTTTGCCTGGCATCTCAATACTGTGTGTCAAATTTTTCTCTCATTTTTTATTCATTCCAGATTGCACTGAGACACAGGATGGAAATGCAATCAGGAGATTCTGCTCTTTGATTTGAACAGGAAAACTTTGGAAAATTTTGCATATTACGATAGTGAATGAGAAAGAAATGAAGCATTTGGGTATTCCTCTGTACAAGGTTTGGGATGGAAAAACGTCCAGAATTTTTATGCAATGGAGTCGATTATGCCAGATATATATTGCAAAGCCAGGTTTTAACTACCTCTCCCAAATCCTGTCTGACCCTCAGTGGCACAATACTGTTTGTAAATAATTACTTTCACTTAGAAAGGATGGGCTGCCTAAAAATGAAATAGTGCTGTTTTCAGCAAATTCCCCACACTCATTCTAAAGGAGGATGTCCTGCAGTGCACCCTATTCCAGAGCAAAGGCAAGACTCTCTTTGCAGATACCTGCAGATATTGAAAAGTGACTTTTTAAAATATAGTTGTGTCTTCAACAAGTCCTAATATCTGATGGAGCACATGCCTTTAGCAGAGCTATCAAAAGGCAAATACCTTTAATGTTGCTATCAAAGCAGTCCCCACACTATTTGCACACCAGCCCTGTAGTCACAGCACCAGCTCAGTGTCCCTTCAGAGCACTCTTAGGGTAAACAAAGTAATAATAGTTTGCCCACCTATAGAAGTCAACATAAATTGGTAGAAATAGATTTTAGTCTGGTTTCTTTGATTCTTCCCCTGTTATTTAATATTAATTGCCACTGACAAAGGTGGTACCTACATCTAAGGGAACTGAAAGCCAGAACTTATATTCTCAGTTAAACAGACCTTAAATACTCACATCAATGACATGTCTGTGACAGTTCAGTGTTGCTGGTGATGATCTTACAGCACTTCTACATTCAGCACAACATCCTTGCCTCACACAAGCAATATCAATCATTAAAAGCCAATTTCCAGTCTGCATCTGGTATGCCTCATGTCTATTACACAGGAGAGTGGTGGAACTTGTATTTTCAAGCATGGAAAGAGCCAGAGGGAATCTGAGGCCTTGATTCTCCCAAGCAGCAGCCAGCAGAAGCTGCTCTTGGCTATATTGAAGAGAATTAGACTGCTTCAAACACGCACTGACCAACAGGGACCTTGGACAGAATTTTCATTTCAACAATTACCAGTCAATTACCCAATAACAGCTTGCAAGCCAAATTATGGTAATGATAGGACAGGTAAAGTTCTGTTTGTGCCACCTGCTGTATCAAGGGTGATACTGCTTTACTGAAAGCAGGGTAAGAAGAAAACACAAAACACCAGAACTCTTAGCTCTGCATAAACATCACAATCAAGATCTTTCTGAAAAGACAGAAGAAATACAGCCATGGAGTGTGGTTACAACTTATCAAGACAATGGTAAAAAATCAGAATCATTAATGCATCTCTCAATCACTTTTCCCCCTTTCCCTCTGTCACTGAGCAGCACACAACTGTTAGGATATTGCTTTACAGTCAAGGAATTTAAACTCAGGAAACACTCCCAAAGTCAGCTCATTTCAGTATCTCCAGCAATGCTGCTGCAACGAGATCATTGCTAACATGTGTGGGAAAGGGGCACAGCCACCCTGTCAGCTAATGCCTCCAGAACCAATTGTGGAAGTAACACTTGCAATCCACTCATCCATGCATATCTGTGCAGGCAGTTACAGAATAGCCTTCCTTGTAAAACTCTGCCGTGAAAAATAAGCCTTTCTAGATGCTAATACACCAATTTCTGCTATTAATAGCAATTAATAGCGCATTGCTATTAATATTTAGGAAATCCATACATCAACTTCTGCACCAGCTCATTGCCATTAATATTTAGGGAATTCATTGGGACATCATATAAACTGAATGCCCAGATGGAAATGGCAAAGAGGAGTACCTTCCTGACTTTAATATTACCATTAATTAAAATACTTGAGAAATTCACAAAACAATTATTTTCCATTAAAAACATGCATGACTACTTGAATAAGCTGTTAAAAACAAAGGCTGGCAGAATAAGATGTTTATGGAAATCACAGAGTGATGTACTATAAGTGTTTATTAATTCCAAAGAAGATTATTTTCTGGGTAGTTCATGGTCAGACTTCCATTCCTGTGCCTGGCCTTCTCTGTTAACTCACAGCTCTCGCAGTGTTTAAGCACCTCCTACAAGTTACCCTGATCCTTAGTATAGCAAAGTCCTTCCCTTCCCCACACTGTCATACCATGCTAGAGAACTCAGAGGCACCCTGGCATGTCCTGTGGCAGGTGTGAGCCTCTGCAAGACACAACCTCCCATGGAGGTGACCTCAGCCCAGATCCTTGCGTAAACAGACCAACACCACCTGCACAAAGTGGCTGCCTTGTGGAGTGAGAGCATCTGGGGCTTACTCCAGCCATATATTTTGCCTTTTCTGACAGTAGCTCCCATATCAGCTCCGCTAAGAGCAAGTGTCAAGGGTGCCAAGGGATGGTGCCAGTGACAGGACAAAGAGCAACGGCTTGAACTAAGCACAACAAATTCCACCTCAACATGAGAAGGAACTTCTTTACACTGAGGGTGGCAGAGCTCTGGAACAGTTGCCCAGGGAGGGCAGGGAGTCTCCCTCTCTGGAGACATTGCAAACCCACCTGGACACATTCTGTAACCTGCTCCAGGGGACCTTGCCTCGGCAGGGCTTGGACTGGGCAATCTCCAGAGGTCCCCTCCTGTTGCAGCACATGTCACAGCACATGCCACAGTTGAGAGGGACACAATACACAGAGCGTCACCACACAATTCCAGAAGGCTTTAAGCATTCCCCCATAACACCTTACCTCATCAGAAGGCTTCAGGTGCCTGCCCATACAGAGTAACATCCTGTCACTTCAGACGGCTGCAAGCATCAGCCCCTCTTGTTCTTCAGCCCAGCCTTTTATACCCTCCTGTCAATGCATTGCACCTGTGTGCCCCTCACTGTTAATGCCCTGCACCTGTGTGCCCCTCACTGTTAATGCCCTGCACCTGTGTGCCCCTCACTGTTAATGCCCTGCACCTGTGTGTCCTTCATTGCTAATGCCCTGCCCCTGTGTGCCCCTCACTGTCCATGCCCTGCCCCTGTGTGCCCTCTGCTCCCTTTGGTGGTTGCTCAGTGCCCCTGGGCACTCCATGGCTCATTGCTGTCAGTGCTGCTCACCTGCTGCTCACAGCTGCAGCCCATTGGGGATGAGGCTGGGCCAGCCCCATCCCAATCACCACAAACTGGGTACCTACACCTTCCGACCTTAGTGATTCTGGCAAATCATCAAGTTGCAGCATGATAGAAAAACTGATCAGGCTCCAGAAAAGTTTTAATCCAAGAAAACTTCAGGTAAAGTAAAGAAATAATTTTGAGGTTTTTTGCCATAATGAAAATAAAATTAAAGGCCAATATGGTCTTAAAATGATATAATTGTTTAGGTTGGAAGGGACTTTTAAAGACCAACCCCTCTGCAATGAACAGGCACATCTTCAACAAGATCAGGTCACTCAAAGTCCCATTAACTTCACCTTTAGTGTTTCCTGGGATGGGGCATCTCAGGGCAACCTGTGCCAGCGTTTTATCACTCTCATTGTAAAAAAATAATTTTTTATAGCAAATTTAAATTAATCTTCCTTCAGTTTAAGACCATTACCTCTTTCCCTATCACAACAGGACCTGCTAAAAATTTTGCCCCCATCTTTCTTATATGCCCCGTTCAAGGCCTGAAAGGCCACAGTACTTATTTTCACACTGCACTACAAAAGCGGGCTGTGGTACACACCTTACCTCATTTCTTGGTCTGATCAGAAGAGCACAAAGCTGCTATACTGTTTTTGACACTGTCCAATTACCCCATCAGACTCCACACTCCAGGAGATCACAAAGCAGTTCATCATCCCTTGCAAGAGAAGGTCCATACAAGCACAGGAAAAAACACATGGAAATAATAAAATAGAAAATATTAAAATAAAAAAAAATTGAAAACCCTAAAAGAAAAGAAAAAACTTAAAACATTGAGCACAAAATGACTTCACTAACAGTACTGAGCTTTTGAATCACACCAAACACTGGCATTGTGCCTCACTGAGGAGGCAGTTTGCCAGCATATTACCATGGCCAGCTAATAACCATTCACACACAATGGGCAACAGGGATTAAACCCAAATATTTGAAGGTTTTCTTTTAAAACATTTTTACCATATTTAAGAAATAAAGCAGTATTTTATACTTTCATATTGAAACTATTAAGCCGATTTCTTCAACACTAAAGTATTTCTTATTTCCACAAGCCACTGCTATATCTGTTTTCCCTCCTGGGTGTCCTCCTATAGTGCATGTGCACCCTTGTGCAAGGCTACAAAGTCTAGGGAATTCCTTTAAGTCACTCAAGTCCTATGCCAGGTGTTGGTAAGGATTAATGTTTCAAGGACTTAAACAGATTGTGGATTTCTATAAATTGCTTTGAAATCCTGTTCTTAGACTGGATGATAACTGATATTACTGGACAGAGTTAAAGGAAAGCCTCTCTCACATTTTCATTTTTGACTATTTCAGCACTATTGTTTCCTGTTTCATGCTGGAGCCACGAGGTTAAGAGATGTGATGGATTTTATGATGCAGAAAGACTTCTTTACTTAAGGAAAGCAGGCAGAGGTTGTGTTTTCCTAACATCACTATGAATGATTTTGGTGATTTGCTCTTTGCTATCAGTAATTGATACAGTCATGGAAAACGTGATACAAGACAGATATTTGGAAAACTTTGTTTTAATGCTGTGGCTGAAAAGTCTTCTGTCTAACAGTACACGTTCCCTCCGGATTAAGTAACCTTTGCAAGTTTTCCACAAACTGATTCTGCCGAGTAGAAATTGATTAATGAGCTCAGACACTGAAATTGTCACTAGAAAACAGCCATTGAGATTCCAGTCAGCAATCACCAGCCCCAGGGTCAAGGAAGACCATGGAGCAACTTAGCTGAAGAGAGAGCAGCCTTCATTTGTCTTCTCTCTAACTTCATTTTAACCGTGCCTGATGGCACTGGGTGCAGCCAGGAGTCTGCCACCCCTTTTCTGATAAACCCATGCACTGAGGGCTGCTCTGCTGAGCTGCAGAAATTCCTTCAAGGCTGTAACTTCATTGCCTGAACCTCCACTGCCTCTAAGCCTGTGAAGTTATTTATACCTGTGCAAGATTAGAGGAAAGTTGGAATCAAACAATGTTATTCCAAGCGTTTGAGGCATCATCTGTGATGTTACTTCAAAAAGTTTCCTGATCCCAGTTGTATATATATATATATATCTGATACCAGATTGCTGCCAGTTTCTTTTGAAAATACACACAACAGTAGCATCCAGCTTACTTCACTTCACTTTCACTTCATTCTGCCTCATACCACGACAGCTAACATATTGGGCCATGTTTAATAGTAAACCTGCATAATTCACAAATGTAAGACTCCAAAGAGCTTCTGTGGACAATGTTCCACACTATTCTCAGTTCCCAAACCTCAGAAGTTTGCATCTGCTGGCCTGAGAGGCTGATTTTGCAGTACAAGGTACTGGAAAGTACTGGAAATTATGTCAAAGTTGTAGCACATAGAATCACATTTTATAGTACAAGCTGAGTTTCTAGAAGGAAAAATAATGTGAGTGATTAATGAAACAGTTCATGTTTTAATAACCAATTTTAAATTCTATTTTCTTAGTACCCATTCCATCAGTAAGGAGAGATGCTTCATGTGTAGCATTAGAAAACTTCTTTTTTCTGTGAGATCTTAATACATTGGTTCAGAATCAATTATTTTTCTGTCCTTTAAAAACAATGTATTTTTGATTATACAACAGTCCTATAGTCAAAAAGATCAGTCCTGTGGGTTTCTTATTCAGACTTTCTATCCTCACTCTCCACCTCCTTGATGTTTTCCTTCTTCCCAGCATATCTTGGAAGATGCAGTCTCCAGGGACTTCTTTAGGCAGAAGTAATACAGCTTGAAAGTTATTTCAAAATGTGAGCATTTTTCAACCCCTGAGGTGTATTTCACTCACTGAGGTAGGGAGATGATGCTCTTATATTTTAAAGTTAGAAGGTTCCCAGTACTGACATGCCTCAAGTGTAGATTGCAGCAAGATGTTTAAGCTCACCAGGTCTCTTTCCCACCTGCCAGAATTTCTCAGGAAAATTGTGATGAAAAATTATAGCCTTTGCATGGATTGTGGTGCAGAATTCCTGCAGGCTGGTTGGTAACATCAGGGCCTGTTCTGAAAACTCTGTGCCTATGGGGAGCACAGTATCTGACTTACTAACTAATATCCTTCCACAAAAATCCCTATATTTCTAAATATGTTCTGCATTTTAGAAGACTGCAAATCAAGGTACCTTTAAAAAATAGCAATAAGTTACACCAAAAAGATCATGTGAAATTAATTGCATTCAGCACATGCTAGCAAAGTTTTTTCTTGTTTTATCCCAGCCAGCCAATAAAATAAAAGCAGCTAACTAACAAAAAATATTTTTACAGACAAAGTGCTTCAGACACCAAATTCTAAAATATTAACTGAGCATATGCACAAATTTAGAATTTATTCCAATGCATGCTCCTCCATTTTTTTTCTCTGATGTCCTTATTGCAGCAATAATTGAGCTATAATGAATTTTAAAAGTATCTTGTACCTGAGAGAAGCAGCACTGACAGACACACAGGTTTTGCTGCCTAGAAATAGAGTATTTCTAGTTATAATGATAGCCAGACAAAAGCATACAGGCCTGAGTGACTGCTTTGGCATTATTTTCATCAGATGTCATAAGGTCCCTGGGTACTTGTACAATCAGTAACACTTCACAGAGCCCTCACTTCTAACAAATAATTAGCTAAAATTGAACCAGAGATTTCTTACATGCATGTCATAGGTTTGATATGAATAATGAGGCAAAAGGTTAACAGCAGGTCATAGACAGTTCCCTATCTTCCAGCTTATTTATTCAGTGAAATGAGAAATTGATCACATTATTTTGTATAGAAGAACCTGATTCATTACAATCAGCTCTGAATTGGCAGTTTTTGCTTTAGGCAATTTCAGAACATTACTTATGCTTAAAGAGTTACTGGTAAGGTCATCTTACAACTTGTAATCACCTCTCTGACCCCTTCATGACCAGGGCTGCAAAAGCTTAAGCATATGTGAAAATTGAAAAAGGCTTGCAAATGAACAGAAAACTAATGGTTAAACAAGGGGAGCTGAACAAACAGATCCATCCAGCCAAAGTAGGGAACACATCAGGAACACATCATTTCTTGCACATCAAAAATGCACATTGAGACTTCCCTAATTTGGCAATACAGCTATTGGAGGGAGAATTGATCTGGCAAGTGCTGTATATTAACGAGTGGCTGGCAAGAAAAAGGAAAGGCAGAGGAGATAGCTACAGGTAAGTGACACTATGGGGGCTGCAGGGACAGAAAAGGCTGTTTAGTTCTTACACCTAAGAGCAGCAGTCAATACTCCATCTTCTCTTGACCCAAACTCCCTTAGCACTAAAGACCCAAGGTGTTTTTTATTCTAAAGAAGCTTTATAAGAACTTTCCAGAACTGCTCACTCCACACGATGAACTCTCAGGTGCTCCCTGTCTCCAAGAATGTTTTTACCACTTCCTACACCAGCACCACTCTAACCAGATTGTCTTTTACACACAGAATGAGGAACTGCAATCCCTGCAGGGCCACAATCAATTCCTGCCCAATTACAGAGACACATGGGGTAAAGGTAGTGAAATCTGCCCTGTTTCAGAGCCTGTGTCGTTCAGACATTGCAGAGTGCTGCTGCTGGGCTCTGGGTTAGGTGGCAGATACTCACTGAAAGTACACACTTCTCTTTAAATAATAGATTTTATTTAATTATTTTTGAGAAACTTAGCCCTTGGATCAGGTTATGCACCCCACTGTGTGTTATAAGGAAAATCTACAGTGGGAAACTGTGAGTAAGTATTAGAGAAGGCAGGTGGAAAAGCAGAAGGACAGAACTTCAGCTGATTTATGATTAAGGGTGTAAAGTGGTGCAGAATTAACTGCTTAGCATATGCCATTCATTAAAACAGCCATCAAAGAGCAACAAGTACAAAACAAAGAAATGCTGCATGTATGTTACAGTTGGAATAGCTCCTTAATTATGCCTGTTAGCTCCATTATCACCACTTCAAAGCGGAGGAAAGCGGTGCTTTAAAAATCATGCTGGTGGGTAACTGATGTGTTCAAGGATATACAAAATACAATCTACAGAAGATTCTACTTAAGCACCTAAATTCCATATACTTGGGAAGCTAATGTTCAAATCTGCACAAGAACTTCAGCATCTAAAATGAGATTAAGAGGACTTCTTTGGGCTTCTACAGTCAGTAAAGGAAATCTTCAAACTCCTCCCTGACCCCACAGTTGCTAGAAGTCTATAATTAGTTACAAGTCCCTTAATAATGTTTACTGAGTGCTTAATAGTCTGTTTTACACTTGATGAAACAGCCTTCTCACCAGCAGAAGGAAGTACCTCGAGGTTATCGAGCAGCTGAAAATGACATGATCCACAAGAAGGCAGCTGTCCTGTGCTCCCTAAGAACCACGGCTTCCTGCCAGCAGTCTGGCAGGGGTTATCAGAACTTGTTCAATGTGTTTCTGCAGGAGAAAGGTGTGATCAAGGAGGGAGACACCTCAATTTTTATACAATAGGTTAATGACCACATGCTCAAAACCTTCCTTAATCTGAGAGAATCCAAAGAAGTTTCTTGTCTTCCAGCTCTTAGTCATGAAAAAGTTATTGGAAATACAGTTGTGGAGATGCAGTTTCCTCCTAAAACTGCCCTAAAAGTGGCAGTAAAGAGTGGTTTAAAACACACCTGTAACAATCATGTGAGCCAATGCTGGTAGTGGGACAGATGAATGTTGTTTTATGCCCACTAAAAACTGACACCTGCAGGATATTTTATCTTCAGGATAATTAATTTACTGAGATTTGTTCAACATTCATAAGGAAACAGGTTGAAAAGAAAATAGGAAATATCCATTCTAACAAAAAAAATCAGTTAAACTCATGGAAGTTTGTGTATTTCACAGTAGTAAACATTTTTGTGAATATATTTTATCCAACTTCCTTGGTACATCATTGGCCTTTGTGGCCAATTTACATGAACTATGCAATTAAAAGGTTAATAGACGCAAAACTAAGTATAAGCTGCATACTTCATGTACTCCATTGCATGTATCTAATGCTTTCCCTTTTTCTCACAAGGATTTGATTTGTAGCAAGTAGCAAACGACAAACTTTCCACACCCTTCCAGCCTCTATAATTGTCACCCCTATGCAATCTCATTTAAGGCAAAGTTTCTTCCCTTCGTTTAGGCCTTGCTTTATTTCCAGGCTGCTGCTCATGCTCCTTGACGCACCACCCACATAGATTTAAACCTCCTTTTGTACGAGTGTGCAGCAGCTTTGGGGCTGCTCAAAGCTGTTCTTGCAGCAGCCGCGGGGCAGGCAGGGTGGGGAAGCCCAGCTGCCACGGGCACACAAAGCAGAGCAGGTCTCCCTTAACCCCAGCCCTTTTCCACAGCTTCCACTGCGTCAGCACGCTGCATTTACTGCTTGTATCTGCCAGGACATACAGTATTTGAAACAACCAGGCATTTTGCAGCAATTCTAAAAGCCAGCCACTTTTTTTTTTTTTTTACTCTGGATAGAACAAAAAATATGTCTGTCTAAACAAAATAACGCATATATGCACAGTCCCTTCCCATGGGTGCTCTTGCTCCTGTGCCACCAACCAGCTGTAATGGAAGGCTAAAGAGGGAAGACACCTCTGCTGGGAAAACTCCCTGCACCTCTGTAATGTCCTTCAGCCCTGCTCCTATTAGACTCAATAATTTTAAGGACAAACCATTAAGACCTCAGCTCTAATTTTTTTCCGGCTGGAAATTTTCTGGTTGGACAAGTCAAGCTTCCTATTATGAAGGAAAAAATTGTTCTGAGATGCTCCTGCAAGAACGGGAGCTACCAAAATTCAGCAATGATAGTTTTTGTTCAGCATAGGAACAGCCCAGAAAAATGTGATTGACATAAAGATACATTACAGATTCAGATGGTAAAAGCCACCATCTAAGGACACAAGACACAGGCCATTAATTAGCCTTGGGAAAACAAAAAGCATTTTTCCCCTTTGGAACTGTTATCTCTAACCAGTAGTGGTCCTGGCCCCAAAAGTGAATAAAAAAATTAATTTTAGCAAGGTATGAACGCCAGAAGGTCAATGGTTAAAGTAGCATTTCTATGAATAAGACAGAACTAGAATCTCCTTGAATCTTCATACAAATACGTGTTTGCAAAAATTGCAAAACTCTGTGGGGTCAAGAGTTCCACATTGCATTTATGGCTTCCAGATGGATTCATCAGGAAGAAAAAAATATGAAAAAGAAAATTGAGTACTCTATTTCAATCTAAAATTAAGTAATCCTTCATAAACCTACTTTGATAAAGTATTTCAAAGTATTTCTGCTCAAAGTCAGAGTGATGACCCATTTTCAAGCTTTGAAGGCTGCACAAAACAAAATTTTGAATTTCCAGGCTGTAGACGGACCTATCCCATAATAAACTGTACTTCCAGCTACAAACCTCAGAGGCCTAAAAAATAGTTAACATCCTGCTTCTACAACAACAGCATTATAGTCTTTCTTCAACCTTTCCTAAATCCCTATAATAAATGGAAGATATTTCATTTTAGACACTTGCAGATTCCATAATGAGTTAAGCCTCTTTACAGTTTATTTTAATAAAGCACAGCTTTCTAAATATACAGAGGCTATAAAACTTGCAGGTTGGAGCAATAATATGTTTAGTAGCCTTGCTTTATAAAGTGGAAATGTTTGCATGTCTCAAATTACGAGCAATTTAAAGTAGGAAGTAAGCAAACTAGCTCTTGTGTTATGAAGCTTGACATTGTTAAGGCTTAAGAGAACACATACTTCAAAGTCACACAGACTGAAATATGCTCTGTAAGCTTGGCAAGAGGACCAATGCCATAATGATGTACTGCACAAAAATCACTGCAAATTTCCATTTCTGTGTGAAGTCACTTTGCTTTAAAATTTTACTGCTGCTCCTATTTTTAAAATTAATCCATTATTCGTTTTCTTATAAAAAGACCAGGACATGTGGAAAAGACAATATCAACTAAAAAAAAGTATTAACTGTAAACTATAAAGAGTAAAAATAGATACCACTGTTTAAATTAAGAGAGTCTGAAATATCACTTGATAAATATTTCAAAGGTAAATTGCTATTCTTTTCCTCTGCACTAATATAATTGTGGAGACCTTTCTTTTCCATGAATTTGGTATTAACTTTGCATTGACACCTCTGTATTTTCTGCTCATAAACATCAGAATTAAAGTCACTGATACTACATACAAAGCAAATAATTCCTAGTTTTCTTGCAGTTATAAATAAATTTAATTATTGTTTATATGAAATACAACAAAATATTAATAATCAACCAGAAACATATCAAAAATTATAAAATCTCAACCTAAGCTGTCTCTGATTGGTCTGTCAAATCAGCCTAGAATATTGTGATTTTTCAAATCTATACTTGCTTTATTTCAGAATACAACTGATTGGGAGTGCACCCATCTGGACCTGAAAAGAGTTATTCTCAAAGAAGGCTACAGCATGACATATGCACACATGTCCACAACTAGAGTGCTCCATGCATAAATATTTAGAAACAGAATCATTAATCAGTTAATTTAATAACCTGGCTGCAAATAAGATGCCTACAGGGAAATCAACAGTGTAAAACTGTATCTAAAGTTTTTCAGAAAACAGATAACTCTTACTAGGGATCATTGATTGTTTTGTGTCCATTATAATGCACAAGTAATTATAATTTTTTATAATGGTTCTAAAAATCTTCACTTTAAAAGTTGTCCCAATAATGTGATGCAATACATGCAAAACTATGAACCTCACCACAAATTCACCCAATTTTTTTAGTTTCAGTCTGCTCAGTTCTGAACGTGAGTTGCATTTAACAAACCTTATTTTTCCTTTGTTCCTTTGGTACTCATTTAGATGAAAGTCACTGGCTGATGTTTGACATTTTTATCACACACCATGCTGAATCTTATACATGAAATGTTGTTGGGGCCTTATAAAAATGAAGATTCTTGATGAATTGTCACCATAGAATTGCGTTACTATTGCTATCCATTCCACTAGCACTAAACTACAGCTAAAAAAAAACCCCAAAAACCCAAAGGCAGAAGGAGGTGTTTATGACCAGCTCCTCCTCATGTATTTTGGAAAAGAATATCTTTCCCAAAGCCCTTTTATTTTGATGTATATACAGAGCAGGTCTGTGAGCACAGAGGGGCTCCTTTTGGAAATATTTAGTAAACAGACAGAGATGGCAGAACTTCCATGGCATATATTTATTTCTGAGGAATAGATACAATAAGCGAAAGGAATGAGAGATTCCAAACTGATGAAATCCTAAACCACAGTGGTGCTTTTGAAAATCCCCGTCTGTGTGCCTGTGAGCACGACAAATGCAGAGCATTTTAACAGCCCTGACATGTAACCAGCATTGCTTGTGTAATTCAACATCAGACTTGACAGCACAATGTTACTGTCAGGAAGAGAAATTAATTAATATTAAAATAGTTTAAGTTTTGAGGTAATCTTCTGACAGACTCGGGCCCTTTGGTGCAGGACTGAAGCTGCTGAGCGCAGGGAGTCTCAGGAATGCATTCCCTGGCCCAGAGGAGTTTGCTGAGCAGCCAAGGGAGCTGGGCCAGCCTGCACACCCTGGGCTGCTACGGGACTACAGCACCTCTGTGCTACATCGTGGCTACACATAGTGTAGAGGTTTCCTCACTGATGTAGAGAAGCTGATAGCAGCTCTCACAAATGAAATGTAATTAGCTGAGTACAGAACACATAGGAACAAAAAAACTTGCAAAGTGAGTTCAAATATGCGGGTGTGGAAGCAGACACGTAGCACAGGCCTTTGAGTTCCCACACCTTTGCTCATATGCCAGGAAACTGAACCTTCCCTTTCAAACAATTAGAAAGTGATAGCAGCAGCAAATCAGTCTTTGTTCCACCAAAGCTACAGAACTCTCCTCTGTGCAAAATTAGATCTCTCCGGACACTATCTCTCCAAGCATACATGATGTATGCAGTTTGCCTTTTTTCTAAAAAACAAGAAACATTAGTCAATTCAGCAGAAAGAGGGCCTGTGGATTTCTGTGGGCTCATATCATCACAAAAGGAATTGACTAGTTTGATCCAGACCATATGCAGGTGATGACAGGTCTGTCCTGCTGATTCTGATATCATAAGCAGCTTCAATTGCCTATAAAATAAAATCTGCATCTTTATGGGTCTGGGTTTTAATTTGTTTGTTTTGGTTTTTCTTTGTTTGTGGGGTTTTTTTGTTTTGTTTTGTTTGCTTTTTTGTTTTTTGTGTTTTGGGGTTTTTTTTGTAAGTCATGTGCATTGAGCATCAGAATGCTTTGTCAGATAATGCTTTCAGTTGATGCTTTTGGAGACTTGAATGCATGTAGCTCCTGACAATGATTATATGCACGTGTTCCATATAATTCCAAAAGCACACCCATTATGAAAGATTAGTACAGTGGTGCTTATGATGTATTTAGGTCGTCTGTTACTGAATATTTCTACTGTCAGTGCAACAAAAGTGTGATGATCACAGTTAAAGCTCAACAAAGAAAATGCTGTCAGGCAATTAGTAAGCTGAAGTCAGCAGTACTAAAGTGAAATATATCATGTTTGGAATAGCACAGTGGTTTGCTTGTGATAAATGTTGAAACAGGTCCTCATACACAGAACATATCCCAGCCTTGGAAAAGAGTTTAGCATCTGAAAAAAAACCAACAAAAAAGCCCAGTCTCACAAAAAAAAAAAAAAAAGATCCCAAACTAACTTCTTATTATATTTCTTACTTTTCTTTACAAAATAGTCTCAGCCACTGGCAACTAAAAAGGTGTTTACTCATTATAGGACTTTTGCCATTTATGAAAAGTTAACAGCACACCCCAGGAAAAACTGCAGTACAAACACATATATTCACTTAAGAGAGAGTCCTTCAAATGAAAAATCTCAAACTGCAGAAATCGTGAAAAACCAAGAATCAAGTGAATTTTATTCTTGAAAGACAATTATGAAAAAAAAAAAAAAGGCAAAACCTGGTGATACTAGGCTTTCCATTCCATTAGAGGAAGTAGGAAGGCAGAAATAGACCAGCAAGGTGTCTTTTCAAAGCCTCTAAGCCTTGCCCATTGAAAATAAATTAAGAAAGCTGTAACATATATTTTAGAAAGGAATAACATCTAAATTCAACTACAGCCTGATCAAGCATGATTTAATCACAATTTAGTCAATATTTGTTGACTTACACCAGGTCTCAGTTTGTTCTTAAAGGTTTTACTGGTCCCATTTTTTGTCAGACTTCAATCTTCCTTAGCCTAGTTGTCATACCTATGACAATAAATGCTACTGTATCATGTTATAAGAAGAGAGACCAGATTGTTCCTGACAAAAATGTGTTTTTAAAACTACTGGCACACAGTTCAGTGAGAAAATGTGCAAAATGAGATAAGCTAAAGCAAAAATAATGCAGGGCTGGAACAGAGAGGAAAAAAATTCCTTACTGTACTCTAGAACTAACTCAATTATCAAAAATACTCTCAATATCAAAACCAACATAATGTGAAAAATTCCTGGGCAATATACAAAACAAATTCAATACTGTGCCTTGAGCTACAGAGAAGTAAACTCTGAGCCTGTTAACCCTTGAATGCTGGAATACCAATGCACAACACAAAAATGAAAGAAATTCAGCAAAGAAAAGGTTCTGGCTTGATTGCTAAAATCAGCAATACCAAATCCTTGGCAAGGTAACAACTAGGGAAGGTACAATTGTTTTCATTTACACAAACAGTACAGACCAAAAAAAAAAATTGGAAAAATTGCTTGGCAAATCAAACCTTCTCTGAACAATATTTGTCATTACAAGTCTTAGATTACTGGAAAGGATGAAAATTGGGAAGAGTGAGCAAAGGAAGTGATAGATTCTGAAGCTCCTTGTGTAGGAGAGCCTCTCTGTCTCTGCCTGTATGGTCAGATCCTTCCCCAGACTCTCCATGAGCACTCGGCCACGGCGACCAAGAAGGAGCAATAAGGAAGCCACACTCTATAAACCCTAAATCACACAACCACCCCATAACTGTTGCAGGAAGCTGGCAAGTGTTCTCTGGTAGTCTTTGGTGTTTTGTGCAGCTTGTGCCCGTAATGGGATCCATACGTTAAACACTCCCTGACCCTGGCATATGCTGCAGTGACAAACCCACACACAGCTGTGGGTATCTGGCCCAAAGCTATTTAAGGCTGGATTTTCAGGCAGGCAGATGCTTTGGGGAACTCCACCATTGTTATTCCATAGAAAGGGAAGAAGCTGTCCTCTGGCAGCTCTCTTGCAGAGAATTCTACATCCCCAGTGCTTGTGATCTCTAACAGGGGCACTGACTGACTGTGGCACACTCATTCAATGTCACACCACTGACCTTCCACATTCATGACTTCCAGCTATCATGCAGACAGGTGGAACCAAACTGCTCAGATATTCATGGCCCCATTCACATCTACAGAAAATCAACTAATTTTTTTTAATGGCAGGTGAACTGGCACGAGACGATGCCCTTGACACTGAATTGTATTTGGCCATAGGCAGCACCAGATCAGGTCACTTCCAAAGCAGCAAACTCACACGGGGCACTACAATGGCTGCTGTGCAATAGCCTTTGTCTATGCTTGAGCCCTACAAAACCAGGCTTGGTACTGATACTGCCACAGGAGCAGTCAGGATCTGACAGGAGGCTGCAGACACCTGTGGGACCCCTGCTCAGCATCAGATTTCAAACCCGCTGTCACCAGCTCCACAGTGTGCAGCTTCAGCTGTGTCCCTTCTTCACTCTCTATTTCCTATACAGGAATGACTCAATCCCCTTTCTCAGGGACAGAAAATCTCAATTTTTTTTTTTTTTTTTTGCTACTTTGAGCAGCTTCTTCTTGATGTCCCAGGGACCACAGAGAAGGCAGTTACATCTTTGCTCTTTATCCAAGCTATGTGTGCCTTTGAAATCAATGTCAGCAGCAGGAGCAGAAGGTGAGATTTTAGGACTTCATTTCACTATCATGTACAAATATACAGGTCCATCCAACAACCTCAGAGGGATTTTTGACTTTCTGCCATGATCCTACCCTGCATACCATGGCAGGAGAAAGTGAAGTATTTAACATCCCCAGCTGACAAAACCTAACTCCTGAGTTTCCACTCCTTCATTTCTGCTACTGCTGTTATTATTATCATCTCACTTTCCCTTACCAGGTTTATGATGATGTAACTACTAACTGAGTTATTGATTCATACTAGCATAACAGAAGAGTCTGATCTAATAAATAACTACAAAATGAGAATAAAGACCAATTAGTGCTTGCACAGAAGCTGTTTGTACTAAAATTAATTCTGTCTGCAGTAAATCTAGAGAGCAGACAGAAATGTCAGTAGAAAACTGGATGTTTTATTTTGTTTTTCTCTTTCTACTTACTTCATTTAAAGGATATATGTTTTTTCAATCAATGCTATTTGTTGAAGTTGTCATTAAGAGTAAATGCATTAAGCCCAATTCTGCCAGACAATGTGTGCCATTCCAGAGTCCTATGGTGTGAAAGCATCTTTCCTGAGTCTACAGATTTCTGCACAGCAAGGGTTCTGCCATGGTTTCTCAGCACTTGTACATATCTCACATCACAGACTGAGCTGTTGCAAAGAGACACTGTACCTTCCACACAAAGGTCATGGGCCACTGTTATTGACATATGCCTTTAATCCTTGGGATGCTTCAAAAGATGAAGATTAGCAGCAATCCTCAGAACTCGCACCCAGGAGATAGTTATTTGTCAAAAAGTTGATTTTATTGATGCTTACAAAAGAAGGAGAGTATGTAATTTATCTAATAAAAGTCAGGTCTTGTTTGCCTCGACTCCAGAGTTTTGACAGTTCCCTCACTGAAGTGTTTGATGTTGAGTTTCATAAAATAAATGCAAATTTTTCATCAGCTATGCATCTTCTTAGGAGCAACTGGTATTATTGTGTGGATTTTCTTCCTTGGTTTTCTCCAGAGTTTTTCCTCCTTAAGTCTTTGTTTCCTTCAGAATTCATTATAAATGACATAATTATATGTCTTTTTCTCCCTTGATTGAGAGCATTTCTTACAGATGATGATTTACCACTTGGAAATTACAAATAGCATGAATAGATACAATTATTATATTGCAGAATTTCCTTTAAAATCCAGAAATGTGGTTTAGCTGAACTGTTTGTAAATGATAAGTAGGCAGGTCACATTATTTCCTCTAATCAGCACATGACCCCTAATGCAAATTGAAGTGTTTCCTCCAACTGCATTAGAAGGTTTCCTCTGGAATGGTGAGTAGATTTAAGATTGGGATGAGCAGAAATGGGCAAGGAATACAAGTAAAATAATTAATACTAGTAAAAATAATTATTTTTATGAGGCTTCTCTCAGGAAATCAGAGTGTTCCAGCTGAGAGAGTCAAACCACAGCACATCTATTGAAAACCTTCCCATCAGTTTTGGCTAGACCTTTTTCCTTGCCCAGGTTTATGCAGAAGTTGCATTAACAACTACTTCAATTATTGAGTCCGATTTTCCATAGAGAGAAAGATCAGAATACAAAGTTTAAAAGTGTAAACCATGGCTGTATGGGGTTAGAAGGCTTTTTGTAGGGTCATCTGTCATCATAGGATTTATTTCTGGAATGCTTGGATGTGTCTTGTAGGTGATTCTCCATAGCTTAAGAAAAATGCACCAAAAATAACTTTTTATTTACCCTACATAAATGCTAGAGTATTACTTGTTTTGTTCCTGTTCTTAGGGAGCTGCCAGAATGAAAATGTTTTCTGCTTTAGAAACACATTTAAAATGAAACCAACAATAATGTGACACTTGTGTTGATTAATTAATGAAACAAAAGCCCAGGGACAGTTTCATACTTCTGATTGCATGTGTCCATTACGTGTTAGTTACTGCGGGTACCCATCTCAAAAAGGGCTGCAGCAAAGCCTGTTTCAGAAAGCATGGTCTGAAGCCCACCAAATCAATCTGAAAATGCAGGGACTTCAAGAGAGTCCTGTGTGCAACAGATGGCTGCTAACAGCCAGCCCCGAGCATCTGAAACAGGCTCATCCTGCCCTGGAAAACCAGGCCAGAGCATCCATTAACAGAGTGAGGAGAGGAGGTGAGGGCCAAGGGAATTAAAGATCAAAGAGCTGCAATTAGGCAATATTAATGAGGAATCATCTCAAAAGATTTCCACTTCTGTAAAAAGCCTTCAGTTTAGTTTATGAAGAGAACTCTGTGTAATGCAGAGCCATCTCTCCATAAATCCAGATTGTTTTCAGGCCCCAGTCTCTGCCAGGGAGCCGGGCTAGGGCTGCTAACATGTTCAGCATACGCTGAGTGAAATCCAAGTCAAAGCTCATGTTCATTTTAGTCTGTGCAGGGCTAGGCCAGGGCTTAGGATTGCTTCATATCCTGTTTGAAATGTCTAAAACTAAGCACAAAAACATCCCAAAATATCCTCATCATTATATCTTTCTGAGGTGTGCAAACGACTTTGCCAGCCCTTTGATTGTTTTCAATCTTCAAATAATAAATAAATAAACACCCAACTCTATAACTCAATCAATTCTGATTGAGTCTTTGATGCTATTGCAGGAAGCAATGCACAACAAACTCAAGTCACATAGAACTGCCTGCAGTTTATCTAAAAAAATGCTGCCAAAGCCCCAGTCACTCCCATTTCATCCCTTCTGCTCATACACTGGTATATCTTTGCTTCCTCCAGCACTGGCATTTTTCTGATCAAGTAAATCAACTTGCAGGAAAGAACCCCATAAGAAGCAACAAATCTATTGGAGGATGGTACAGACCCAATTCAAATGATAAGTGTGTAAAGAGAAGGACTCACTCTGTGGAGGTGTTTTGCTCCAGATAAAGAAACAAAATCCTCCAAGAACTAAAGTCTGATGGCAATAAAAATGGAAAAACTTTAGCTTCTACAGCAACCCCAGCCAAATAATCCCAAAGTGTTTAAGAAACAGCTTCACACTGCTAATTTCTCTGCTGCTTCTCAGGATAAGTCCAGTCCCTCCATACACCTTCCCTTATTGTCACTCATCTGACTTTTCTGAGTCAGTACAACTGGTGAGACATCAGGAAACCATAATGTTCTCTGGGAGGGGAACTACTTTTGCCAGGTTGATGAATCAAATTATTTCAAAGTAGCAGCAAGATGTGGCAGAAGTCTCAAGAGAGGGACAGGTAAGAACCACCTTTCCTTTGCTGTTTATTTGATCTAATGCCATTTAACCAAAATTAAAATACTCTTTTCCAATTAGCTAGAACATGTAAGAAGACCTGTCATTTGTCCCACTGGCCTAAGTAATTGAGTCACTGTAAGGAGCACAGACACCCAGCAAAGCTGAGAGTGATGTCCAAATACTCGATGGCAACCCAACTGTTCCCTCCTGACCTGTCCCTTGTGCCAGGAGGAAATGTCCCAAGTGTAAGTGGTGATCCTAATGGCAGAACCATGTCAACAGCACAAAGTGGCAAGGATCACCTGACTGGGTACCACCACCACAGCTGAGGCACTGTATTTATTGACAGAGACAATAAAAATCAGAAAAATTGTTCTCAGGAAGGTTGGAAAATCACATCTCTTCTACATGTGAAACTTCTAATGTTCATATAATTTTTGTTTCTCGTACTTATATTTTTGTTTCTAGTAGACCATCCTTAATACATTAGGGCAAAATAGATATTTTAACTGAAAGACAAAATTGAGATATTCTGCTTTCAAAAGGAATGAGAAAAGTAATGATCTCTGTATGTAAGAGAAACAACTTTCCATCTGGATGACCAATCCTGGTCACGTTATTTTCTTGGTGCTCCTCTAAGTTTGCTTTCTGAGTACTATATCCAGACTAGGAGGGATTTTATGTTTAAACCATCAGGATTCTGCTGGTGCCTTTGACTTCTACATGTAACATCAATACTAATGGCTATAGGGTCCTCTGATATGAGAAATCCCTAATGACTTCTGAATATCAGACACATAATTAAAACAATTATTTTATCTGAAGTTCTGGCCATGATTTTCCCTTTAAATTTTTTTTTCTAAAATTATATGCTAGCAACACATCATGTGTTTAATAATAATATCCTGCAGAGTTCAAAGTAATTTTCAAATCATGATTTTTTTTTAGGATACTGAAACATGTTTTTTGGGGGAAAATCTTTAAAATTCATAATAATCTACAATTATGAACAGAGTATTTTAAAATCTGGGGTAGATATAAATATTCTATTGTGAACCTGCAAAATGGAGACAACTACAGAAGTTTAAAATGTTTCACAAAATAATTAATGTGGTTTTCAACCAGCTCTAGTTGCACACTTATTACAGTAAAGCAGCTTTTAAAAAGCAGCTGTGTTTTCCACCAAGGGGTGACAGCATTTCATTGTGGGGATAATGTGTGTAAATGATCCCTTCATTATATAGGGTCTGATCTTGCATTCCTTGTGCATCCTAGGTTCACACTGAAACTGACTGTGTGTTAACAATAGTACTCCAGACAAATTCTAATGGGATAATTGTGCCATTACTGCCACCTAAATTTCCCTTGTTTCCTTTGGATTCAGCCTTTTCCTTTCTGCTACTGAGCCAAAGCCTTCAGAAGGAGTTTTGCCATATAAAGTTACACAATTTTGGTCTGACTTGCCACGATTTTATGCACCTTGGTACATTTTCCTGCTGAGGCAAGTGCCCTTCAGCAGCAGAGAAACTTTCTCCCTTCCCTTGCCAGGATCTGGCAACTGCTGAAAAGCAAACCAGCACTGTCCAAGCTAGATCAGAAAATAAACATATCCCTCAAATGGAGGCACAAGAAGCCATTCAGGTTCTGGGCCACTGTCACCCAGCCTGGAATTTAGCTCAGGTCCTTGATCAACACAATTGCTCTCCTTGCTGGCCAGTGAACATTTTGCATAGACAAAGAAACAAACTCCAGTGTATGAGTTTATATAGGGCAAAGTAATTGCTGCAAACATATCTTTAAAATTTTCCCCAAAAAAATCTATTTTCCTACCTCAGTGGTAATCATAAAACCTTTAAGACAATATAAAGCATCCTTACATTATTAGGGTCTGCATCTTCACAGTTTGAGGATGTCTTAAATGGAAAACATTATATTATTTCAAATTAACAACCAAAAAAATCGGGGATTTGTGAGGGAAGGCAGGTAAAAATGCAAATTTCACAGACCAAAATTACCATACTTCTTGATGAAGAGTAAGTTAAACACATGGCAAAAAAAAAAAAAAAAAAATAGGAAAATAAATAAAATGCCCAAGGTATTTCTTACAGAATCAATAATATAAAACATATCTCCATTATACCCTGGTTTAATTGAAACTACATTTCTCTAAGCCTTGCCAGAAAACCAGGAGAATATGGCTACAGAATTCATGCGCCCACTTTTTATCTGCATGACCTGCTTCAAGAGCTAAGCCAAGTTTCATTAAAAATTATTGGTCTCATAACTTTTTTTTTCTCTGCCAAAAGACTCCCATATGGCACCAATATCAAGATAAAATTGTGGCCGTGCAAAGTTTTTCCCACTCTTAATTTTGAAAAAAAACCTATAAAGTGATTTTATGGCAAAGTCAAAAAGTGTCAAGGATGATAAGATCTCACTAGATAAAAGTCTCCTGGGCAGTTGTGCCAGTTTTGAAATGGGGTATTTTTATCTGAAAGATGACACACGAGATGTTCTCATGTCTCATGCACAGCACTGAACTGCAGCAGCTCCGTGGAATATTATCCACTTCTTCCAGGGTGCTTTGCTAACACATATTGTGGTATTAAGGAATTCTTTTGTATTACTGTGGCATCTGCTAAAAATGTCAGATGTGATCACAGGCCTTGCAAAACAAGTATTTTAACAACCAAAACCTTATGATAGGTTATATTTCAGTGACTTGGAAACAACACTGCATTATCTGAGAAAACAGCACAGATGTTGCTTAATAAACTGCTCAGTTTATGCATTGTATTAACCTCATGAAACATTTATGCAAATCTTGCATTAACAAAAGGTAAAAGAATCATTATAGGTTATGAAGAAAACAATGTGACAACCTTTGTTTTTACCTCCATGTTTTATGGGGGCATTTTAAGTCTTAGGGGTTTCTGTTTAGGAAGACACAAGGGCATTATAGATTTTCATCTATTTTGTTTTCAGTTCTGCTATCATTCCTTCCAGCTGATTTCACATTTTATAATGCTAATAGTGGGTGTATGGTTTTGAGTTTCTCTACTGTCAGCTGGTCAGTAGGTCTGGGGGATATATTTAATGGAATCTGACAGCTGATGGAACTGATCTCATTGAAAGGGGATTTGATATGTGGGATGAATGTGGTGACCCTCAATTCGACATATTAATGACCATTATTATTCAAACTCTTGCAGCCAATATAACTCTTTTTCTTGGACACAGCAGTACATGTGTATAAAAGAAATGACTTATGGATGAGTTAGTCCATATACTAGTTTGAGTGTCATTTAGATAGCATGTCAAAACACATTAGCTATTTTACCCTGAGATAAAATTAAAGGAAAAGCCTTTGTACTCTGTACACTTGTAAACAAAGCAATGATAAAAATGGGTAGTTTCACTGGACTGAGTGAGAAATCCAGCAAAAGCACACACCTCCAACTGTGGGAAAAAGTGTCCTGTGCTCTGGGCAATTGAAAATTTTTAAAACTCAGGAGTCAGATACTGCAGCTGCAACCAACAGGTCTCCTCTGCCATAGGTCACCCAAAGTTACACACACTCTTTGTGCACAAACAGCTTTTTAAAAAACAAGAACTGTACCAGCCTTACTTCACACAAATCAGAATTTAGGTAACTAAACTAGCAGAACTTTACATTCTGTGCTGGCTCGTGACAAATTATTTATTGTTTCATTTACTTTTGGCTGGTAAGAAAAATTTGGCCTGATCAAAGCTGTGCATGATGGGACAAGTAACGCCATATTAAAAAATCCTGAGATTTCTCCGTCTTTTGGCAGAAGGGAAGCTGGTCACAGATGCTTTAACAGATGCGTAGAGGACACAAAAGAAAATCTTAATATATGAGCAAGAACCACAAGGAACCGTTTGATTTTAAATTATGTGGTACTGCTATGTTTTCAGGTCACAAATATAAAATCTATTATTGATCTCGAGCATTACCTCCTATTTTGAATGTCTTTTAAAGCGAAGGGCACTCTAATGCCATTTAATCAATAACTGCTTTCACATTTTTGACACAAATATGCAATTTGCTTACAGATTTTAAAGGCTGCTAATGTACATTGCCTGCTCTTTTCTCCCATGTCTGAGGAGGGGTGATGCTCTACAATATTTAGCCAGGGTGCCCGCTGAGCCAGGCAGGACATTCAAAACCTTTGCAGCCTGTTTTATGGCCCTGGTGGTGCATGAATAATAAAAGCACATTGCATTTCTCTCCTTTCCTGCTTTAACCAGCTCTCCAAAGGGGGGAGAAAGCTCTGAAAGGAACCAGATAAAGCCACCACCAAAAAAAATGCACTGAGACACTCGACCTACACATGTAAGTATTGCAGCATATGAGGAATGCATCAATAACATTAAAGTTACTAAGGAAACCATCTGAGAAGGAGGATGTAATTAGATCATAGCAGTGAGCTTCACATTTGGTTTCCATATTTTTGAGGATTCAGTCAACATTTAGGATATCTCAATTAATATATGGTTTGAAAGGCTTAACCATATGATGACACTCAATTACTCATTCATCTAGCCAAATATGTTAAGAGTACTTGAAAAGTCAGTTCTTTAATCTTTTATGAATTGCCTTTATCTGAACATTGTCACCACATGGGCAAGGGCATCGTGCATCGTGACCAGCTTATGTTTACTTTCTTGCTCATCATCTATTGATGGAAATTCTAGCTGGGATTGTTTCTCAAACTTAATATCTATGCTTTCAGGACAAAATGGAAGTTGAAGTGAAGGTACACTTAAAAACACACAAGGAACACGAACACAAACACAATCAAGGTCCTGTTAATGTGAGAAAGAGCTTATTGTGCGTGTGAATTTGGTTTGAAAATTTAGACCCTTAATACTCTAATGCACATTCAGTTTTCAGATCCTTCCCTCACTGTCCACAAGCTGAGCTTGCCTTATGGGTGCTCTGGTTTTTATCATTATGTTTTACTTTGGAAAGAGCATCTCACTTCAAGATAAAAGTATCTGCAATAGGTTCTCTGCAGAAAACAAAACAGGTTAATTTCCTATCTTTGACTCCTCAAACTTGATTTTAGCCCTGTTTGAAATGTTGATTATAAGCTCTGGCTGAGTTGTCTCCAAAACAACCACTGTCCTGGTGCCAGTCTTTCATTTTTGATCTTTCCATTGCTCCTATACAAAAACAATTTCATCTGAGTATTGGAGGTTGTGTATAACTGCATATATTTACCTAAGTGCATCCCTATGTTACATACACAGAACCAGCACAACAACAAAAGGTATAAATACTATTAATTTCCTTCCTATAATTTTAAAAGGACCAAGGATTTCTGCACACCTACTGTCACACAGAGGACTTTGAACCCAAAATCACCAATCATCCCCCTTCATTTTAAGGGAAACTGACGTAAAATAAACCAGAGGAAATAGAAAGAACCATTGTTTAGCTGGGTTTTTTCCTACTTCATGTAAAATGAATATAACACTCTGCAGACTTTAGGACCCTGAGTGCTACATAATCCCACATATTGGCTTGCTGAACCTGAGCCACAGCTGTTCTGATAACAGACCCTTTGAAACTGCTACAACTTTGAATAAAAGCAATGTTTGCAGTGATGATGTTACATGGATGGTAGATTAATCATTGCTACACATATTTCTCAAGGTCTTTTTGTGTTACTGTTAAATGATTGCTTAGTACTCCAAGCACCTGAAATTTCACTCATTTGCACATTTTCAAAATGGTAAAATGAAATGAGGGGATCCCATCACCTGTTAGAAAGGGCAGGACTTGACACACCTTAAACATGTTGATATTTATTATCAAATCCTGTGTGAAAAGCTGGATCCAAGCCCCTCATACCATCATTACACAAAGCAGAAAAGCTCTATAAGCCAAGATTATAACTGATAAAACAGAACAGGGTTCACAGCACATAGTTCTTAACTGGATATGATCATATGCTAATAAATGTGAAAAATTTCTGAGTATACATAAATCCAACCATATGACCCGTAAGAAATTTAGGGAGCCTGACAGAGAAAATGCAGGTAAAATAAAAGTTAAGTGTTCTTTTACTCCAAACATTATTTTAATTAAAAAAAAAAAAGAAAAGAAAAAAATATTACAGATCCCTTATGTGCATCTTGAGGTCAATTTTATTTATACTACAAATGAAATTTTTTTCATTGCCCCATTTAGTGGTCCCAGTATGAATTTCATAGTGTAACACCAAGTCATACCATCTTTCAATGACATCCATAGGTCTAACCTAACACTACTTCCAACAAAAGAAGGGAAAATCATGGTGCTGCCTCTTTCTCAAATTGGTGAAGCACGTTTGTTTCAGTTTGCTCAGTTCCTGACTGCATTTTTATGTCAGAAGGTGACAAAGCAGTTGGGTTTTCCCTGCACCTCTGGAATGGCCGGGCTTAATGAGCACAGCAACGCTGCTGCACTAATTTCCATTTGCATCATTCTTAAAGCAGTCAATTGTTCCTTCTCCAGTGTTCAGGCTACAATTCCTACAGAGAACTTTCCAGAGCAACCTTGGAGTTCAAATAAACTCACTGAAACCAGGAGGTTCAACCAGAGACAAACAAAATTCCACCTACTTTGTGTCAAGCGCTTCCTACTGTTCAATTCTAGGCCTTCAAAGGCACCAAGCCAATGAACATTAACACTAGATACACCATGGCTTAGAGTTAGTGCATAGGAACACCTCTCAAAATTTCTGCCATAATTTATTCATCTTTTGTAGCTTATTAGTTAATTGCTGACCCTTGAACAAGCATTTAGAAACACAATAAGAACAGTATTAGTGTTTTCTGTTATAGAATTGCCAAGGCAAAACTATCCAGGACTGAAATAATTTACTCACATTGCTTTGATGTATCACATACAGTGATCAAATTCTAAGCTATGAGGAAAAACTTTATTTTTATTCAAATCAAAGCTGCAGAGTTGTATCCAGTAGCAGAAGACACTAAACAAGACACTGCTGAAACTGCCTGGCTAAGTCAAGGTTTTTATTTTGTGTCAGTATTGACTGAAGAAAACAGCAAACCAACTCTGGTGTAAATCAATGAGCTTTGGCTAGGCTTTCACAAAATAAAAGACCTGCTGGATTCAAAAGTAAAATAATCAATTTTCTTCTACTGAACAGGTTGAACATTGCAGGGAATGACTCCATCCACAGTCATTTACAAGTAATTTACAAGTACTGAAAAGGAGGTTTTACTTTTAGACCTGAAATACTTAGGTTTTGAAAATATGAACACTGATAAGAGGCACCTGATGCAAGGTCCTGATAAATAACCTACCTCAGCACCAGGCAAAGCTGTTCTGGGAGGAAACTTCAACAGAAAAAAAGCACTCTGAAGAGCCCAAGAATAAGCAGAAGTAAATGGCTGAGAGTATACATACACTACTTCTGATCATTTGTGGATTTTTGATGGCCAAATGTTTTGTTTATAAAAGGGAAAAGTAAATAACTGGGGGGGGAAAAGTACTGGTAGGTACCGAAGGAAACAATGATTCTGACCACATAATGAAGATACATGGCTTTTTAGCATCTGATTGAGATTACTAAATAAAGTTAAATCTTTTACTAAAATTTATAACAGATTTCCTTCTCTCTCTTTCCATCATGATTAATTTGTTGCAGAAATTTCAACTACAAAAGTATAATTTAAAATCTTACTTTCTCCTAAAGTTTGGTATGGGGATTACAGAGAACACACTGTCTTTGAATTATATGAACAGTTGTAATCTTCAAGAACTCTCTGCAGCACAATATTGGTAGTGCTCTCAGGAATCTCAGCTACAAATAATTTTACTTCCTGTTGTTAAAACATCTGGAATGATATCTGTGGTCCTGGCAGAGGACTACAGATGTGGTATCAAGGAAATATAAGGATTCATGGATCCAGAAGTGAGCTGGATAAACTGAAAGAGGATTGACCAAATTGATATATCAAAAAAAAATCACAACTAGTTTTCACTAGGTATTACCTTCAGACACTGCTAAAATGAGGTTTATTTCAGTTAAATGAGGCTTAGCAAGGCTGTAAAATGCATTTTACCCTATCAAAACTAACCAGAACTCTTCCCTTGACAAATAGCTTCTGAAAGGCACACCAAACCTCACATAACTATAGGCTAAAAAAAACCCCACTAAAAATAAACTCTGTACCACACACATGCAGCATAACAGCTTGATTTCATCATAACACTTAAATGCAATATTTTCCTGCACAGTATTATATTAATATGATAAAGTGCAGCCAGCCAAAAAATAGCTGAAGAGCTGCAAAGTGATTTCAGAAATTGAAAAGCAATTTCAAATGTTTGGTAAGCATTAACTTGTTCACTGTGCCCTATCAAAACCAGCTGCTAGACCATAAGTCTAACCTTTTCCCTTTCAAAATGCAGGGCCTTGAAATATTCTATTAATGAGAAATGAATATGGTAATTGAAAGAGTAAATACAGTTTTAAAAGAAATCTCCCACCATCAAAGATCTTCCCCCACTTACATTGGCCTGTTTTACTAAAGGAAAAATATAAAAAAAACCTGTTCCTGTGTAAGATACTTATCTGTGCTGACAACCAAAAGATTTAATGAAATTTTAAAGCATTCCTCTGCCCCACGTGGTCAGTGACCTCACTGGACATTCCCTTGATACAGCTGTGCCTGATGGACACAGGGATGCTAAGAGATAGAGGCAGGTTCAGAAAATACCTGAAATGGGTTTGAATACAACGTGTTTGAATGGGTTTCAAATCCAGTGCCTGAAATGGGTTTGAATGGTTTCAAATCCAGTGCCTGAAATGGGTTTTACAGCTGAATGGCAAGATAAAAGATCCACGTCTCGCCTACATGAAGGTGCTCCGCATGCTCAGCTCTGCCTCAGCCTCGAGGTGAAGGTGGGATCCCTTTCCAGGAGCCCTCCCCATCCCAAGGAGCTCCCTTGGGCTCAGAGCAGCTCAGAGGCACACTGCCCTGCCCATCGGCACCCAGAGGGGCAGAGTGGGCCCCACGTACCCCCAGGCCCAGGCATTCCCCAGCTGTGCCTTTCACCTCCCTAGCAAGAGCTGCTGCAGTACTGGAGAGAGCAGGACAGTTGGAGGTACATCCCCAGGAAGAAAGATCCCACGTTGCTCGGAACACACTCCACGCAGAGTTCCTGATGGAGAGCTCCTCTCCAGCTTCCCTGTAACCCCCTTAGATACTGTGCTAGGAACCTTGCACTGGAACAGGTTTTCCAGAGAGGGCGTGGAGTGTCCCTACTGGAGAGATTCCAGAACTCTGGAACTCAGCCCTGCGCCATGGGCTCTGGGAGGTGGGGCCAGAGGACCCTCTGTGCTCCCTTGCAGCCTGACCCATTCTTCTGTGATTTATCTCTAATTTTCCCTACCATTCCCTGCAGCAGTGGGACAGGGCTGGAAGCAGAGGTGGCCACTCAAGCTCACTTTGGCACCAGCACAGGGATTATGGGCTCCCTAAAGCACTCCAGCATGTCTGTCCATCAGAAATGTACTGCAAGAAAATGAAGCTGACATCGCTTGTAAATCTGCAAACTTCACTGCCAAAGATCTCTGCAGTTAACAGATTCATACTCTGCAATCTGAAAGAAAAATTGATCCCATAGATAGACAAGAAAAATTAGAATTATGAAGTAAAAATTGAGAAATTATGTATTATGCAAAGTATTATGCATTGTGTTAGAGAAAAGCTACTCTTGCACTATTCTAGGTGGGATTTCCCCCACTGACATTATAAGAAAACAGCAAACTTTCTATGTAACAGTCATGCAAACCTCGTAAAATTCAAGTAATAAAGATCAAGAGGATCATATTAATCTTTTGTATAACCTCCTACATAAGCTGTAACTTGGCTCAAGAGTGTGCTTCTGAGGTGAATCAGCCCCACTTACCCCTTTTGAAGCAATCCCAGGACAGGCTTAGAGATGAAAAATAGAATGAAAGCAAACACAGACATGCCCCAGGAATACACCCAATGGGCTCCAACCACTGCTGGGTATTCATTGCAAGCAATCAAGGAGACACAGGATGAAATATCCCCAAGTTACAAGGACAACATCAGTGCCAAGCATTCAGCTTTGTCCCACAGAACCATTTCTCCCAGGTCACATCCTTTATGCATATAACAAAGCATGGCAACAGCACACAATAATTCTTTTCCCAAATACCTTTGTCACGATATCTGCCACCATAATTTTTTTTAGAAGTTCTTCCAAACATGGGAAAAGAAAGGCATGAAGAACTAATATTTAACTTTATCAAGGCAATATTTTAATTGTTGAAAAGTTTCATTTAAAATTATTAAGGTGTATAAATCTATATGACAAGTTAATACCTTACAATTGTGTCCCACAGGTGAGAACAAAAGAAAATTTATTATTGCATTTAATTTATCAAACATTTAATAAGAATGTCATTACTTAATCCTCCCTGCCTTATGACTATGAACAATACCCTGCTTCCTTGAGTTTCATTCTTGTTGTAGCAAGACCAAAACCAAAGGCATAACTTCAAGAAATAAAACTAATTCTTTTCCACAGTTGCCTAATGGAGTGTGAAAAATCCCTTGAAAGTCTTCAAAGGCTAAAAAATAAATAATATTTACATGTACAAGTTCTCAGCAAGAATGCATGGGATGCTTCAGGTTTTCTTGGGACATATTCACATCCCTAATTTAAGTCACACAATTACTCAAAACCAGTATCTCCAAGCAGGGTACTCTCAGAATTCAATAACACAAAAACAGCTGCTAGGATGTGTAGCTGCTTCAAAGATGGCAATACAAGCATTTGTAATGGAGGAAAGCTGTGACATCTTGTTATCAAAACACTTTTCCAAAAAAGAGGGGAGAGGGATTTTTCTGTGCATAATTTATCACTAATTCTGAGACAAGGAATAATAATACATGCATCATTTTCTCCAAGAAACTATGAAAATGCTACTTTTTAAAATTAACAATATACCCACACTTGCTTTATGGCTTTCACATGACTTTTGCTTAAGTGTATTTCACACTTATTGCTCTATTTTTGCAAACATTGCAACTTCAATTTTTAAACACCTCAGTTTTACTTTAGAAACACACATGGCAGTCAGGCTAGCACAGGTGAGGCAGCATAAAAGCAAAACAGAAATTCTCTCTGTGTGCGCATGTATGTATTTTTGTACACACATTTACATAAACTCTATGCTGGTATGGAAACTTTGGAGTCTAGTTTTGTGCTTTGAGTCCCCATCAAATCAGCCAAACAATTAAGATGAGTTCCATTTCTCTTGATGATGGTGCGCAAATCTCTGAAATATTCAGATGTTAAACGTGAATAGAAATATTTACGCAGCTTTACTATTATAATAAAAAGCAGAGATAGGTATGACTGGTTTTTAGGGGGGAAATTAAAAAAGCTAAATGTATTTTCATTCCAGTTTGTAGCTCTGGTTTCACATAACCCACCCATTGCTTGCTGTGGAACTCAGGGTAAACTCTTCCCTGTGTCTCAATAAACTGCTCCAGCTTCTCTCACAGGGAGACCCTCTCAAAACCCCAGGTCTGAGGCCAATTTACATGTATGGTTTTTTGAGTGTAACAGAAGTTATCTAGAGCTATCAGTATCACAGAAATATTTTTTAAAGTTTTCTAACTTGGTAAACAAAGATCTCACAACATCGTCTAACATCCACAAAAGAACTGAAGCAAAACAACAATAGGGATCCAGCAAGTCTAGAAATTGCTGAACTCCCTTCATTTATTTTAAATTCAGTATGTATTAATCAGTATCTTGGAGCATTAATCGGTATTAATTAAAACAGACTTCACATCACCTTTAAATTTGTAAAAATCAACACACAATTGATCAAAATAATTTTTAACACAGTACCTACCGTGACGTTCTTACTGTTTTCTAGAAGACAAAGGAAACAGAAGTCAAAGCTTTCTAAATGCTTATATTTTACAGAGATGCCCTTAAGAAAAGCCTACAAACAGGAAACATGTCTGTGATAGCAAATATCCAAAATTTGCATTGAATGAACTAAGAGATGAAATAATTCATTTTTATGCTTCAGTAACAGAGCTAGCCCTGATAAAAACAGAGTAAATTCCAAGAAGTCCATATTACTCTCACTGAGACAAAGCTTTTATTTCCATGTTGGTGGTTAAACCATTTTGAGTTTTCCCAGCTCCTGTCCCAAGCCTTTTCTCTGGTTAAGTACAGACCAAATAGCATCTTGCAAATACTTTCTTTTGCGTCCAGGCCTGAACCACACCCTGATGTCCTAATCTGCTCTTGGTGAAACTGCTGGGAATGCAGAGTTTGTTACATATGGATTCCTGCCCTCAGCTCAGCCTGGCACCACGTATGGTCAAAAAGGTAATAAGAAAGCAGCACTCCCTAAAAGCTCAACATTATGAATTCTAATATTTGCCATGGCAGGACATTTCTTTACATAACAAGTATGGAATCTTATATTTTTCAAATTCTAGTAAAGAAAAAATTGATTTAATAGAGATTTAGGATAAAGAACATGGTGCTAAAAAATCTCCTTTATGAAAAGTTGGTTTACACAAGACCTTTCTTGTTGGAAACTAAAGCCTGTGATATACAACAGGCAATTGTTTTAAAAACCCTTCTCATCAATTCTGTTGCCTAAATTATTGTCCATTAAATTCAGTCCCTGGGTAACAAATGTTTTGAACCTTGAAGAGCTCCTTGGCCCAAGAAATTTAAATAAGTGTGTGTGGCAAATATCCATAGTGCCAGAAGCAGCAGGAGGAAGCCATTACTGTTACTTACACAATCTATTCTCACTGAGAATGTTGCCCAATATAATTTACAAAATTTCTGTTGGAAATGCATTAACAGCTGAAAAGCAAGCAGCTTCTAAGGGATAAATAGAAAAAATAAATTAAAAAGCTTGCTTCCAAGCTTCAAATGTTGTTGAATGTCAGCTGCAATCCCTGCAGTCAGCAGTCTATAACCTTGTAAAGCCCAAAGAACATTTTAATTTTAATGTGCAGATTTCATCTGATTTTTGTTTAAGAAACCTTTTATGGATTCTATTCAAATAAAGTGACAACTGGTTCAAATGTAAAAGTCTTCTCTGTGGGAATTAAGAACACAAAGTGCATGAACTCTTCACAACAAAGTATGATGTGTTCATGCACACATCTTTGTACACACCAGCACAAAGTGCCATTTCCAGGCTGCATTTCATAGTGAAACAGTTTCACTGCTCAGTGTTGCACAGTGCTTCAAATGCTTAGTTAAACTTTTTCATTGTTTCAAAATCTTTAATAGCCATTTGTGTTCTTTACATTTTAAAACAATGAAAAGGATAGAATGCATTTTCTCAGTATAAACACAATGCTTCCCCAATTCTTTTGTAAGCAGATCTCTCTTGTAATTCCTATTTTAATTTTTATTGAAATTTCTTTTGGCACAAAAGGTCTGTATTTTGAGAGAATAAATGCCTCAGTTTCTCACAAAAAAAAAAACCTTCAAGAGGGCACTAGAATCAAGGATCACTTCAAGGTGGATCTCATGAGGTTTTCTACTATGTCACCCTTTCTCACCCCTAATCTCATCCTGCAAAAGGCAGTTTGTGGCTGCTGCTTGCCAACTCACCTTTCTTGGAAATCCAAGGGGCTGGACATTTTCTCACTCTCAACAAGCTCATCAATCTGCTTTAAGCAGAAGGATTGTAGCACACAGTAACCTGCTCTAACATGAGAATAAGCTCTGTGTCATGCAAGTTAAGTGTCCTTGTCACCTGTTTCCCTTACAGTCTCTGTGTGGTTGGATCCCCTCAGTGTAACCTCAGGGAATGCACTGTTTTACAAACCTGCAAATCATGTAAACCAGGGCACCCCTGGTCTGAAAGCTGATGGTCTTGTATTTCACTGTGTGGTACATAAGGTTCTGTACATAACAGCAGAATGAAACACTCCTTACTGACACGAGAGATGGATGGATCACCTAGGGCATGGTTAAGAGCCCCCCCAATTATCACAGGCAGCAGAACAAGTTTGCCTGTGCCAGCCTGACCGTTTGCTGCTATCTTTTCAATTGCCATATCTGTTCAGTTCTGTGCCAGCTGACAAGCACCCCACTAGCTGTGGCTCACACTAAGAAATTATTCACACTCTATGAAACAGAAGAGCAACTCCTTTAATGTGGAACAGCTACCAGTCTAAATGTGCCTGTCTGTCTCTGAGTCAAAAATTCAGAGGCTACAGAGGATGTAAAAGTTCTGCATTTTATCTCCAGATTGAGTCTGGTGCACCAGCACTATACATTGTGCGTTCCATAACCAAAATCACACTATCATCTGTAACTACACATAAAATACAGGACATTTAATGAAGATCTGCTATTATTAATAGACCAGTCAATGCTTTACTGGAGATAATCTAATTTTGTTCTTTCGGCTGTTTTCATTTATGTTGCTCCTTCTTCTGCTTATTCTACCTCTCCTCTGTGGAAGAAGCTCCTTTCCTGATGTCACACCTATTTGTTTTATGCACTGACTGATAGGCTTCCCAATGCTGTGATTGCCTCCTCTTGCTGATTCACACAACAATCTGTTCTTTTCCTAACAGGATAAAGCAATCATACACAGGGATGAAACAAATGAACAAATTTGGAGATGAGAGAAATTGTGCTGTAACCTGGCCTAAGAGACTTGACCTACAGCAGTTGAGAAGAGTCTTTGGATTTGCAGGACAAACTTCATGCTGACTGAACCTATTCAATGTCCTGCCATTTTTTTTTTCCCCAAAGGACCTTTAGACATTTATTTGGAATTCTGCCTGGAGAAATTCTAATGGGTTAATGGCACACACTTCTGACTTTTCTACTTTCAAGTTAGGGATGACTCTTGGTAGCTCTTTACTCTATTTAGGGCAAAATACTGTCAATGACTGGAGCACAAACAGCACATGTGGGCTCAAATTCACCTCGTGTGCTGAAAGCCTGACAGCTGACAATTGTGGGCTAAAAGAGAGGCAAAGTCAGCATTCCTACAGTAACCAGCCTCTAACAGCCTTCAGCATTCCTACAGTAACCAGCCTCTAACAGCCTTTCTCATGAAGTTTCCAATCCTGCCTGTTCTACTCCATGACAGCATCCACTCTCGGTGCCAGTTGTACTTTCCTCACAGGGGAAGATGGAGGATTGTCACAATTGTCACAATTCCAGGGATTCCAGTCAACCTTCAGGCAGCACAAAAGAGAAATCAAAACAGGGCATCTTCCAAATTTTCAGAAGCACACACCACTTGGATTGCCCCATCTCCCATGCAGCTTAAGTCCTATGTAGTTTTCAATGATCACTGTGATTTTTTATAAAATAACATCTATTTTTAGATTAGGAATCCGTAGTATCAGATTTTACATGAGAAAGACTCACAGATTACCTGTATATACATATTCTGCCAAATATTTTTAGACACCATTTGGGAGAAATTACTTAGGTAGAGAGTACACAAATCCCAACAGGACAGATCATAGCTCAATGGCATGCAGAAAACAAGATAGGACATAGGAAATGAGAATTTATTCCCAGAAACAAGTGAAAACTTCTGCAGGAGTAAAGCTGGCTAGCTCAGTGGTGGTAAGGAGAAAGAAACCCTGTCTCCTTCCACAACTGCAATAAAACACAGCTTTGCTACACACTTCACTGGGAACTTCTTGTAAAAGCTTCCAAGTACTCTGAAAACCAGTCCTGTGGCCCTACCAGCCATCAGCGTGAGTCTGCACTGCTCACAAGGGTCTGGCTTAAGCAGCTCTGTAGAAACAAGAGCCCAACTGAGTGAGTGAAAGCCCCTGAGCTCCCTTAGACTCAGGGAGAGGTGAGGGAATTGTTGCTGTGGAAGAGGCCTTTTGAATGCCTGAACCTCACGTGCTGACTGCACCCAGAACTGCAGCTCTGGTTCCAAGAGGTAATGATTAGCCAGCGCTGCTGATCTCATTTGGTGAGCCCAGGCCTCAGACTCTGGCCTTACACCTGGCAGAAATCCTCCGCCAGGTACTTCATGCATGACACACAATGAGAAGGCCTGACTTAGAGCGCTGCAGTGAGCTACTCCCGCAAACAGCATAAGCAAAAGCAAATTCCACAGCTGAAGTGTTTGAGGGGAACTCTTGGTAAACCTGGGAGAGCACCAGTAATATGGGCTACTCACACACTGATTTTAGGAGTCACTGACAAGGACTGCATTTCTTTGTGTAGCCTTGCACTTATAACAAGAGCAGAAGCCAATGTCAGCAGAAAAGGTGCTTGTAGGAAGCCTTA